>NC_045734.1:4842074-4843361 GCF_008692095.1 Etheostoma spectabile | reverse complement strand
TTTGTGTTTTTCTGGGTTGAAATGTCAACGTTTTGTTGTTCTTTTTCTACACTTTGACATTTTTGTCAATTATATTACAATTTTTTTTGTCACTACCGTTTTTTTAATTATGTTTTAGTCCATTTTTCAACCATTTTTGTGCCGCTTTTTCCATTGTTTTTGATGTTTTTTTGTCACTTTTTCCAATGTTTTTGACGTTTTTTTGGTCACTTTTTTCGATTTTTTGGTCACTTTTTCAGCGTTTAAAAGAAGAATGTTTTTTTCCGCGTTTTTGTAGATTTTTTTTCAACATTTGTCACTTTTTTCAACGTTCTTTCATAGTTCTAATATAGAAAGTTTTTGTAAACGGCTCAAATTTGACCTGAGGTCAACAGAGAGGGGTTAACATCTAAACTGAACACTTGACCGGTAATAACGACTGACCTGAGTCGTCCCCCGGGGCGCTCTGATTGGATGGACATGTAGCTGGTGCTACTGAGGCGAGAGGCACTGCTGGCACGGGAGAGGGCCGACACGTCACTCATATCGCTGTCTGACGATCTGGCCGACATGTTGTCGCTGCTTCGCCTCTGTTCTGCGTACATCTACGGGCAGAGACGAAAGGGGCAGGGGGTGGGAGAGAAAATGATGATCAAGCTCAAAATTATGATGAAAAATAGATGCACAGTATATCATTTATCAAGTGCAGAAGGAGGAGGAGGAGGAAGAGGAGGAGGAGGAGATCCGAAGCAGAACTGGAAAACGTTGAGATGCTGACCTCCCGTTTGGTCTTGAGGTCCGTCTCTGGGTCGTGGGAGGCTGAAGGCCGGTAGGAATGTACTTTCATCTGCAGCTGCCGGGCTCGCTCCTCTACTGCAAGGGCTGAGACAAAGGAAAAATGTTCAAATTGGGGAAAATAATTAACAAAGAAATACCACAAAGCAATTTATCTTGCATGCCGGCCCCACTTGTCCCCTACTGGGGCCCCTGGTTTTGCTGCGTGGGGTTATGGGCGTTTGCGGGGCGACTGTTGCTCACCTCTCGGGGGCCCTCTCTGATCCCCCTGCACCCCTTTGTTTTAATCACTACAATTATTATTATGTTATTATAATTGTTGAAATATTATTTTTTTATGTTTAGTATCTACATTACAGTAGTCATTTACATTGACTCAAGTTATAATTAGTAAGTACTTATGCCTTATTTCATTCTCTTTCATTTCAGTTTTTTGTACCACCATATAGACCCTATGTTTTGTTTCCTTTGTCCATGTTTGTTCTGTCTTTTTTTTTTTTTTAAGCGTAAAGA
>NC_045734.1:4841338-4842064 GCF_008692095.1 Etheostoma spectabile | reverse complement strand
GAGAAAGAAAACCAGGAACAGGAATCATATACCATGTTGTAGATGCAGCATCTGGTTTCTGACACTAGATGGAGCATGATGTGCACTGATGGCACACAAGTGCCCTCATGATGAATGCTACAGTAGGAGAGTCAGACACAAATGCTTACAATCAACCTGGGAACACATATAATTAGCTCCTGAGTTATCTACACCTGTGATTAACTGTACCTCAAAATTCTGTACATTAAACCTGAAATTAAAATGCACCTGGCAGCTATACGTCAGCTAAAACAAGCAATACAAATTCTTCTTAAATGCCGTTTGACTCATGACAACTGTGAAGAGACTGGGGTTTTGGTTGTGAGGCTCATTTATGACTGTTGCTGGAGTAAATAACTATCAAATGATATTTCTGTGCATACAGATTTTCCTCTTCCACTGTTCCAAATGTTACCTTGAGCTCACAGCCTCAAGAGCAGCAGTTAGCACTAATGTTTAACTAAATTTGTCTTTGCGGACCTTTCTCCACAGCGCTGCGAAGGAGGGTCTGGCTAGTCCACACAGCATTCCGAGATGGGAGAAAAACTGGCTCTGGCTCATTGGTATGTCTTCAAACCAATCACAATCGTCTCGGCAATGCTGCCGCTGCAAAATAGTCTCGGGAAGGATCTTGTTTTGGTGGAACTCAGATTGGAC
The DNA here is from genome assembly GCF_008692095.1 of Etheostoma spectabile. NCBI lineage: Eukaryota > Metazoa > Chordata > Actinopteri > Perciformes > Percidae > Etheostoma > Etheostoma spectabile. The sequence continues at coordinate 4,841,386 of NC_045734.1, read as the reverse complement.
AGATAGTCTAAGCTAGCTGTCTGGATTTACCCTGCAGAGATCTGAGGA
>NC_045734.1:4835780-4841328 GCF_008692095.1 Etheostoma spectabile | reverse complement strand
ATAGTCCTCAGAAATCCACCGGAGGTTAGAATGCCAACAAAAAGAAAGTAGAAGGTGATGGACATCCGGCTGAAAATTAGGGACATCCAGCTGAATTTCCGGTGCCACCGGAGCAACCCCGTAAAATGAAAGGTCATCGATGTAGACTATGACCCACCACCCATGATGATTTGGCAATCAAACATACATGCTTGCAGACTACATACCTTGCTCTATACTGCTGCTTTTTGCGGGGAGCTGAGGCAGCTGCCTGCCCCTGCGACCTGATGAGGGCGTCCCCGTTGGAGAGGAGGGGCTGCCATGAGGGTGTGTTCTGACAGACAGGAACATAAAGCACATCGAAAACACATTATTAAAACCGCGCTCATCACTGTGGTGAAGTGAAGTCCGACACGGAATCACAGGGACAGAGTGATGGCCAGTATTTAGGGTCAAAGGTGATGTTAGGAGAGGAATGGATCAAAATCAGCAGTGCAAGAGCAGGAGAAGTAAAGGAAGTGGCACTGAGTGTGTTTACGGACAGTATGCACAGTATCTCTGTATATATACATCACTGTTACTGTATCACAATGTTGAGATGGTACATTTATGCAATACACTTTACTCTCCACAGCCTCCATGCCCTGTAAGGCAAGGTGGAAAAAAAAAAAGTCCATTGTTTTGGCCATGAATATGATCTCGTACTTAAAACATTTACTTCTTAAGCTGTTTTGAGGGCAATAAAGCTGTGCTGAAGCACTTAGTGGATGATTCTATTTGAAAAGTTAAGCAAAATGCAGCATAAACACAAGGTTCTACTTCCATAGTTAACAACAAACTGTAAAACACAAAAGGCGCTTGGATTAAACAGTGTCTATACGCGATGCATATGAAAGCATATTGTGAGGAAAACTGCTGAGAAGAACCAGCCTCTTTGTCTTTACCAACGGTCCACATGGCTTATTAATATAATTACTCACGTGCCATTTACGTGAATATTAATTAGCCACATGGACCGCTGGAAGAGGAAAAATTGTCTGGTTTGCCTAAAAAAGCAGCTTAGTTCACAAGAATGTGCTTAAGACAGTGTAGTTTGACTACATATCAGACAACTTTCATTTTAGCATGTTTGTAGCTTTTTCGTGCTGTGTAACACAGCAGAAGCGAAAGCAGCCGCAGCGTATGAGAGCAGATTAAAATTTAGGTGTTCTACATGTTTATGCCTGTTGAACAGGTGTAGCCAAAGTATTGGCTTGTTACTCACAAAACTTTCATTACACGTATAGGCTATAGCATTTTCTTTTCTTTTTTTTACCTTGCCTTTCAGGGATTCCGTAGCTAACATGGCACTGTTTTTGTTAAAGTATGACATTTGCAGTATATTCGGTATTTGTGCATACTGTTTTACCACACTCAGTGTGACATAGAGGGAACCAGCACGGGGGGGGGAGTGGAGGCGTAGTGCTGGCAGTAGCATGCACCTGTCTAGCCGTGGCGAGTTTAGGCAGGGCCCAGCCAAGGCTGTCTGGCCAAAGGGCCTCAGCGGGCCCCCTCTCCCCCTACTGCCCCTCAGGATAGAGGTGGGCTGGATACGACTGCCATCAGCAAATAAAAAAGAAAGGAAAATATAGATCCTTATAAATACAGCAAAGTGAAATCAAATGATAACAAAGCAACATATGTTACTCATCTTCTTTTTTAATTTTCAGTTGAAAGAAACACATAAAATCACAAAGACATATCTCCAAAGACCTTTCCTGACCCACCCACTTGGTGGAATACATATTTCATTTCATGAAGCCATCTAGCAATGGGGATATAGGAATCAAACTTCCATGGGGTGGCTATGCACTTCCTGGCAATGCAGAGGGCTACTGTAAGACACGTCTTTTATAGGATGTCATAAATGTCCATTACTGGTTGTAAAGTTCCCTAACCAGCATATTTGTGGATCTAGTAGGAAGATAAATCCAGTGAGCATGGTCATAATGCTGAAGCCATGCAACAATGTAGTAAAAAAATGTACAAAGTCTTGTACATGATCAAGTGCAGTGTGAGAACATGCCTTCCTCTACACCACATCTAAAAACCCATGTTGGATTGTGATGCTATGTTATGAAAAGAGTGTGCAAACAGCGTACACCATCAGTGTACAATCATCCATTTCATACAGCCGGTGCACTCTGCCGCAACATACAGTAAAGGGATTATATCTCCAGTGCAGTGGCCAAGCTGAGCAAAATATTATTTCATTATTCTTATTCTTTCATAGATGTTATTTCTTAAGTCAAATTTGATTTAACCAAACCGCAAAACAATACAAACATCTCTTACATCAGACAGTATGAATAAGTGGCTGCAGTGCAATCTATTGAATGGCTGCACATTTATGGGGAAAAAATCAAAAGCACAATTATTTTGGTCAATAATGAAATCACTATTATTTAACACGGTTACTCATCGACTTTTGGAAAAATGTTGCAATTATTGAACTTCATACTTTTCCTTTTTTCATTTTGGACACAGGATAAAAAAAATGTTTATTTGCTAAACTTAATGTGCAAAATAATTTCTTTTCTCGATTACATTATTTTTGTGATCGTCAGGAGCCGATATTGGGACCAACATGTGATTAATTGCACAGCCCATTCTATGCTGCAGAACATTCTGTAATTTTGATTGGAAAAATAATTACAGGATGTGTTTGTTTGCTCCACATGACCTCAGTCTCCTAAGAAAGTAAATTACGTTGCACTTGCTACGGTTATAACCTATGTGTGCACTCCGAGATAAAGCAGCGTCCCCATAGAGAACTAAAATATATATAAGAGGAAACTGCATTTGTGTGTTATGAACAATAAAGGTGGGTGTCCATATAGGCGTTGTTTTTACGGATGGGATCATCCCGCTTCCCAGCATTGCACGCTAGAGAGCTTACCACCAGTTTCTCTTCACTGACCACTGACAGGCAAAGAAAACAGTCTCCACCCTCCTACAACCGCGATGGCTGTAGCTAATTAGCCATACGCAACACGTGGGTCTGTCTGCTCTAAAATTTCAAAACTAACTATAATGGCGGCTCGTTTGGAATACAATCTATTATTTTACAAAATAGTTCAGCGAAACGAATTTCCAAAAACATTTTTAGCGAGAAATAGGCCATACAGTTGCTGAATCTTCATTTCAGATTGACAAAGGTCGGTTTAAAAGATTTTCCTCATTTCCATGAAGTAAGCTGGATACAACTTTATGCAAATGAGGAGACTCGTCGCCTCGCTGCTCCCATAGCACTGAATGGGAAACATGTCCAGTGCTATGATTCTGCTTGGATGCAAACTAGTAAGTGTCCTGTAAGTGGTTCAAAATGAATCCAGAAGATGAGCCTTAGAAAACCACAAATCAACACCATCATGATCAGGTGCTGGTACACAAGTATATTGTTTTAACCCTGACAGAGTCAGTTTAACTGTTTCTAGTCATAGTTTTTTTAAGAGTTTTTTTGAATGTAGCTTGAATTCTACCATGTAAACTACAATATTCAAGCACCTAGAAACCTAGAGAGCAGCAAAGGTCCAACATCAGGTAAAATCAAAGCACAAATATTGTATTGTAGATATTATCCCCCCCAGAGAGCAGAGAAGAAGCGGCAGTAATGAGAACAGATTAAATAAGGTGAGAGTGAGTGGGAGAGAAGGAGAGTGAGCGGGAGAGTGGGAGAGTGGGAGAGAGAGTGAGTGAGTGAGTGAGTGAGTGAGTGAGTGAGTGAGTGAGTGAGTGAGTGAGTGAGTGAGTGAGTGATCTCACCTGTCCCCCTCCAGGCTGTTTTTGCTGCCACTTTGACAGTTTGGACCTGATGAATTGCTACACTGCCTGTTTTTGGCAAACAGCAACCACAGAGAGAGAGAGAGAGAGAGAGAGAGAGAGAGAGAGAGAGAGAGAGAGAGAGAGAGGGGAAGAAAAAGAGACACAGTATGGAGAGTGATGACCCGCATGGCAAAACTGAATATTGACTGATGTGTTGGACATAATGTAAAGGCTCAGGCTGAGACGTTATGTTTTTTTTTTTGGTTTGTAAAAGAAGTATAGGTTATAATTGCATATTCCTTTTTTTCTCCCACCAGCAACAGAAAAGAAAGCACATTCAAGCCAGAGAGGTTGGGAAATTCAGAACAGGTGCTCAGCAGAAAGGGCAGGTGCAGGGATTACACAGCTTTAGAGACCACAAATATTTACAGGAAAAGAAGAAAAGACAGAGGATCTGTGCAACGCTATCATCTACAGAATGAGCTTTAGGCTACATGATGGGCTTCGGAGGCACAAGCAGGCAAGCAGAGCTGTAACCTAGTGTTTTAAGAGTTGGGGACAGCGGGGGGGGGGGCAGGCCTGGTGTACCTGTCTTCCTCAGGGCCCACATGTTCTACTAAGATCCTGGGGCTTGGGGGAATCTTGCGGGGCAAAGAGTTGGAGCACCTAGAGGGGCGGAAGGGTGGGAGGAGGAGCACCCAAAGGTAGGGAACAGCGGGAGAGGTTGTCAGTGAGTTAAAGGGACAGTCAAAGGCTTTGAAACTGTAAATTATCTTTAAATGTTATGGCACAATATAAGTCAACTTACTGTACAAAAACCATATATATATATATATATATATATATATATATATATATATATATATATACACTGGAACTTAGATAATGTTGTTTAACTTTATAAAATAGAGTGACAGGTTTGGAAAATGTACTTAACTGCTTTCTCACTGAGAATCTGATGAGATCATAAAAGCTAGGAAATGGTAAGCTTAGCTTAGCATACATTTATACACAAATTGCCATGTTATATTTAATTTATTTAACAAAAAACTAAGTGTAAATACGATAATTTGTGTTTTTTGTTACCTTTGGACACACCCAGAGTAGCTGTTTCCCTCTGATGCCAGTCTTTGTGTGAAGCTAAGCTAACCGGCTGTTGGCTGCAGCTTGATATACAAATTTAGGATACAATATCTTCTAATCTAACTTTACACACATTTGTTAGCTGTACTACTTTGTCCGCCATTATTCAGACTGCCTCTGCTAAGTATTCTGTGCAGAACACTACTGAAATGATAGATATCTAAAAAGAAATCAAAATTCAAACAGATTTTTTTTTTAATCAAAAAAAAGTATGCAATGGCAGATTCATTCATGTATGAGAGGGACAGATGACATGAACTGACGTGAAGACATGCAGCATCCTAAACTCTAAAATGTTGGAGGATTCATCAATGATGCAGTCCAGATGTGAAAGCAGAGCGTTCAGCAGAGTGTATGATTTTTGTTTCTTTAAAATAAAACATCTGAACCGTATGCAAACTGAATTCACTTGACTCATGACCCCGCATTAAAAACAATGTGTGGATTACCGTGTGTTCATTTTCTTTTTTATATACCTGTCTCTGTCAGGGGAGTGAAAGTTGGTGTCTGGTCTCAGACAGGTGGTGCTTGCACTCCTCACTCTGTCCAACGACGGCTGCAGGTCGCTGCACCGCCACAACACGGCAGCAGAGAGAGAGAAAGAAAGAGAGAGAGAGAGAGA
>NC_045734.1:4827858-4835770 GCF_008692095.1 Etheostoma spectabile | reverse complement strand
GAGAGAGAGAGAGAGAGAGAGAAACAGAAAAACCGAGATGGAGACAGGAGATGTACAAGTACACAGGATGCGAGCAGAGGTGTCAGGAGGAAGAGATGGTGAATAGTGTAGAGGAACAAAAGGGGTGATGAGTAGGAGGTAGACAAAAGAAAACAGAGAGAGAAGTGGGAAAAGGGGAGGACAGTGTGAAGTCAAATTGAGAAAAAAGAAGCAGAGAGGAGACGGAGGAAAGGAGGGAGAGACACAGAGAGAATAAGACCAGGCCATCAGACAGTACAGTAACATGTAATGGCTCTGAAGCTGTATCTACATTTATCACAGCCAGTCATTCCTTGTGGCCATACACTGCGAGACCACTCAGATGAAAGGTTGGTGAGTTGCCATGGGAACCAGGTCTAAGTGGGAGAGGGTGGGGCTGCTTGTATATGACCGAGGAGGGGCTGGATGAGTGAAGAGCAGAGAAGCAGCCAGTGTTCGAGTTTACTCTGCGCTCGCATACACCCGCAGCTGTACAGTATGTCTGTCCCGTCATGCTACGCCGTGACAACGCCTACTTCCAACAGATGGTCGGCTGCGTGTCATCGCATGACATTGTGCATAATGTTTTCAGGCCCAAATGCCTTTAAACGGATGGCAACAAGGGCTTAGGAGTTTAGTGTTTGTTTAATGCTCTTCCAGAACATGCTTAAGCCTCTGCTATGCGTTGTCCCCCGGAAAAAAAGGGAGAAAGAAAAAGTTCTAGTGGGGATGGAGGACGAGGGAGGAGATGGTGTGTATGTTCTTACCTAACCGTGACCTCATCAGTGAACCTGAGCACACGGTGTGTAAGGATGCTACGAGGCATGGTGCTGCCCCCTTCCCGCCGGTGGTACGGCTTGCTCTTTAGGCATGCGGGGAGAGTGGAGCTGTAAGCCAGAGCCCCAACACACGTGAGGTGGGGAAAGGCAAAGAAAAAGAAAAAGTGACACATGCTGCTGACTGAACAAAGCAGAGCAAAGTGAGTGAAAGGGGGAAGAAAACACAAGCATGAAACGAAGCAAGCTTGTTGCAAATGATTAGGAGAGACAGAGAAGCAACATTCACATTGTCACATAATGATGCAACAAAAAATGTGGTTGCCAGTTAACGTTATAGCTCAGAAAAAAGGGCGTTTTCTCATAAAAACCTAAGATAAGATAGCCATAGAATAGAAAATGCCTGCTCTGTGTTGCTGGTGATGACCGAAAACGCGCCACACACAGCAACTGACTTAAGGAAGACTTGAGACTGCATCTCCCTGTCTGCGATTTCAGAGGGAGGAACATGTTACATAAGAGTGTAGAGATAGTTCCTCTTGCCCTCTCTGTGGATTGACCCCCACACACATGTAATGCTGATTATATAACACAATCTACAGCCGTCGAGGCGGCACGTGGTGAGGAAAATTCAAGCTACAGTAGATCTATAAAATGCATAGGAGTGGCTCAAAATGGATTAGAGCACAAGAGAGAGAATTGGAGGAAATGACTTATACAGAAGGTCTGTCTGTCCGGTAGCTACATGGCTGAGAATGAGGCATTACAGTAAATATGACTGATGATTATGTTTTTTTAATGTTGGTTAAGAGGTAGAGAAAAAGTATGCCAAACATTAATATGCACTAATATTCTAGGATCAACATCTGATAAATACATTAGGACAATACTGGTGCTTTTGCAAGTTTTAGCTATTAACTCACATATTATTTACATTATGCTGACCATTTCCAAACTATTCCAGATGTTTTTGACTATTTTCCAGGCAGCCATTACTACAAGGTACTCCAGCAACTTAGTATTGCATTTACATAAAGTTAAGGGCACTCGCTTTGTGCAGAAGAGGCAGAGATCTTCTAAACTTTACTCCCTTAAATCTGGAAAAATCCCCAAACTCTAGATCCTACACTTCCCACAATGCAACTAGTTATACAAATAAATGTTAACCCAGGCTTTCTGTTATGAATAAATAATTTGTAGTCTCAAAGCACAAGCCAAGATGACCCTGATGACATCATTTGAGGTAATATTATGAGGTACATGAGAAACAAAGCTCCTCCGGAGACAACAGGAGGAATTTTACATTACAAGATGTGTATTAAATTAACAATGATGTGAAACATTGGTGGACTACCCCTTTAAACAAGACAGAGTCTACAGCCATGCTAGCAGCGTTATGAGGCTGTCCTTAGGGTGTTTGTGTGGTGCTTGTGGTGGAGTGACAGTGACGATATTAATATGCTGATGTTATGCAGGTATAATGTTTACTGTGTTCATAGTCTTACATTGCCAGACCTTCCTCTACAGCGCTGTGGAGGAGGGTCTGGCTAGTCCGAAACAGCCTCCGGGGATGGGAGAAAAACGTACTTTGGTTTATTGGCATTTCTTCAAACCAATCACAATTGTCTCGGGCGGTGCTAAGCGCCGGACGGAGCAACGGTGCCGCTGCTAAACAGCCTCGGGAAGGAACTTGTTTTGGTGGAACATGTACGTTCAAAGGCTTTTTAGTTGACGTGGCCATTTAAATAAAGGCTTTTTCAAAATATTTGCTAGAAGAGTGCCTTGGTGCCTAGCTTGCTTGATATCTCAGAATTGAGATTCAGCTAACAATGCAAAAGAAAATAAATATTCTCACTATTATGTACTTATTGTTTAGCTAGCAGGTTTGATTATCTGACAACGCAACACTTTGACACTCCTCTATCAAAATTCAGACGGCAGAGCTCCAGTGACTGCACAGATGACCTCCTGTTCTCAGCCGCTACATAGAACATAGGGAATCAGTCTTAAAACATCTAAAATGCTTTGGAAAAATGGTCAGAAGTGAAGTACAAGTAAGTAGTTGAAGCTCTACAACATGTGAGCGCACCAACAGGGTCCTTTAAAGGATTGCATAATACATAGGGGAAAAGAAAAACACAGACCATTCAGTTAGCTAAAGCGGCACCATGACAAAAGCAACGTGGCACACACTCCGACCAAAGCAAGCACAAGCATCACAGTGGTCTGGGAGACATATGGACATGTATGGAGACATGTATTGAGAATGCTGCTGCAACCACAGGACCAACCAAGCCATCAAATGAGTCTGGGAATCTAGACAGGCACAGAAAAGGGGTACGCAACACTGCCATTCACGCTAAACGCTTACCTGTAAATGTCTTTATGGATACCGTTTACTAACAGGGGCATTTTGGGGGGTAGTGTGTTGCTGTATCTACCTATGCCCCTGGTTGTATGATTGGAGATCATGCATCGTAAAGCAAGACAAGAAAAAAAAAAAAGAAAAAAAAAGAGTACACAACTGCTGTGAGTGAACACATCAAATGCAATTAAAAAATAAATCGAAAAAGAAAATTAATCAAAAGAGCTTTGCCTTCTTTGAGGTCAGCCACCGAGCAGGTCCCTAATCCCCTCACACAGTCATCACTGTGGTGTGTGTGTGTGTGTGTGTGTGTGTGTGTGTGTGTGTGTGTTTTCATGAGACAGTTGTGGTGATAGAAAATAGTCAGGCATGAATTTATGAGTGTGCTCCTACTGCTTGATCCTGATGTGACACTTCTGAAACATTTTGTGTTCATGCGGTTGCAAAAAATGCAGACACACACACTATATAGATATACTATATAAATACTAACATGAAGTGTGTTAAGATGGAGTTATTAAAGTATAGTGAAGATGGAAATGATGATAAAAATGGCATTATTTTTATTGAAATAAAGCTGAGCGGTGGTTGTCGTTCTTTCATTTATATTTTTTACCTGTTTGTGTGCAGGCACTCGGCACTCCCGCCCCGGATAGACCTGTGCATCTCCAGGACCTCACTGGCCATTGCCATGACGATGGGTGAACAAATGAGAAACAACCCCCGAGAAAACACAACAGAAGAGGATGGCAACTCAGACAGGCAAAGTGAGTTTATGAATGAGAGAAACCAGGAAATCATAACTCTGAGATTTCAGTTCAGTTGCATTCATGTTGCAATGACTAGTTTCACACTGTTAGTGGTATTAGTAGGAAGTAGTTCGGTAATATCACATTACACACATGGGTCAACCCAAACAGGATTCAACCTTTATAGAATCTAAGTAAATATTAGCATGTCATACTTGGAGTACATTTTGGACTAGAGCTGCTGTGCAATCATTGCTGAGCCTCTTGCAGCACTTTTCCAATGTGTGTGCATCTTGTTCTTTTACATAATCCAAAAGCAAAATGGGTAACACTTTATAATAATCACCATAATAGTTTAAGTCCATATCCGTGATTGCATCGGTGTGGCAGGAAATTGTTAATGATTGAGACTATGTTTATAAAACAGTTTGGATGGCTATTATAAAGTTGCACCTGATGAATATAATACCTTGTTAACAGTTAAATAAGACTTTGTAAAGCATCTGTAAACTTTAGAACACCATTATGAATGAAAATACAATTCTATAATCTTCTCTTCTAGATCGCCAAAAAATGTCTATAATGTCTATCTATAATGTAATGTCTATAATGTCTATCTGTAATGTAATGTCTATGTCTATCTGTAATGTAATGTCTATAATGTCTATCTGTAATGTAATGTCTATGTCTATCTGTAATGTAATGTCTATCATGTCTCTGCCTGATGTAATGTCTATAATGTCTATCTGTAATGTAATGTCTATGTTCTGTATTTTCTATCCTGTAATGTAACGTCTATAATGTCTATCTGTATGTATGTCTATATGTCTATCTGTAATGTAATGTCTACTAATGTCTATCTGTAATGTATGGCTATGCTATCTGTAATGTAACGTCTATAATGTCTATCTGTAATGTAATGTCTATAATGTCTATCTGTAATGTAATTGTCTATAATGTCCTATCTGTATGTAATGTCTATGTCTATCTGTAATGTAACGTATATAATGTCTATCTTGTATTCTTGCTATCTGTAATGTAACGTCTATAATGTCTATCTGTATGTAATGTCTATGTCTTCTGTATGTAACTCTATAATGTCTATCCTGTAATGTAATGTCTATAATGTCTACTGTAATGTACGTTCTATGTCTTGCTTTACTGGTAATATCTATATGTCTATCCGTAATGTAATGTCTATAATGTCTATCTGTAATGTAACGTCTATGTCTATCTGTAATGTAATGTCTATAATGTCTATCTATAATGTAACATCTATGTCTATCTGTAATGTAATTAACTAATTAGAATAAGTATTAGTTGCCACTTTATAACAGCCATATAAATAATGCTCATACATGTTTTACAAAACAATGATTAACCACTGAGAAAGTATTAATATCTATCAATCAATCCATTACTAATAATTAGTAAACATTGTAAATCATAATTTAAGTGTTTGTGGAGAGTAAATTAAATATTAGTTTTTTTTATGTCCGTCTTTCTGTTTTTATGCTGCTGTGTGGCCAGGAACCCACTTGTGAGAGAGAATCTGAGTCTCAATGGGAATATTACTGATAAAACAAAGGTACAAATACATTTGAAACTTATAATAATTAACTATCAATTTACCATTTATTTCTGATGGTTACTATAAAGTGTTACCGTAAAGGGTCACCTAAAAACACACAGTCATAACCCCAGCCCCCACCCATGATGAGCCCCACAGATCCCAACAACAGGTTACCTGTCCTCAGAGTACTCGTAGTCCGAGTCCCCGGAGCGTTGATGCTCTAAGTGCGAATCATGGTAACGGGAAGGGGAGTGGGAGTGGTGGCGGTTCTGGTGGATCTCATCCAGGCTCCTGGTGAAACAAAAAATATCTGATTAATTTAATTTATGGTTCTTTTATTTAGGTGTGATAGGAATCAATGTCCACTCTTAATTTTGGTTTTGATCTAGTCTCGCAAAGCCAGACCTTCCTCCACAGCGCTGTGGAAGAGAGTCTGGCTAGTCCACACAGCATTCTAGAATGGGAGAAAAAACGTGCTCTGTGATTGGTTTAAAGAAATACCGATAAACCAATCGTCTTGGGTGGCGCCAAGCGGCAGACAGTGCCTCTGCAAAATAGCATCGGGAGGAACTTGTTTTGGTGGAACATGTGTATGTTCAAAAGTAGTTTTAGTCATGCAACAGAAAACTCAGACTGGACAGAAAGTCTAGCTAGCTGTCTGGATTTACCCTGAAGACATCTGAGGAGGATTCCTCAGCAATCCACCAGAGGTTAGAATGCCAACACAAAGAAAGCGGAAGGGGATGGACATCCGGCATCTGGCTGAAAATGAGGGCTACCTTAACTAACCTACTGACTACCTTTTGGATGCTGGCTGAATCTGAAATATTGTCACCACAGACAGCACACAATAAACTAATAGTTCACCAGGTGATTGTGGCAGGTGTTGCTGACCTTTGCATGGGCACGTGTGCGGGCCGTGACCGAGCCCTGCAGGAGTCCTCTCTGTGAGGAGACACTGAACGGGAACGGTGCTGGACGGGCCGCTGCTGCTCCGGCACTGCCAACGTACTTCCCCGCTCTCTTTCCCTGGAGTTACGTTCTGCATCTACACACAAAAAACACACAAACACACACACACACACAGGCAACAAAACAGAATTCAGACATGGAAACACACAGAAACACACACACATCCAGGCATTAGTTGTGTGTCATCTGATCAGGATGCATCAGTTGTCAGCCTTGTGCTACTGACTACCACTACATATGTCATTCTCTTACAGACTGTAGAACATCACGTCAGGATGTTTTACAGGCAAATGACCAGCTAACAGGCTAGCTAGTCATGTGAGCTAGGCTGAGTAATTGACTGTTTCTGCAATGTCTCTGTCAGACTTGAGGTCAGTGAGATTTGCATCTCTCAGTTCTTGTTTCACACTGCATGGAGTGCCAGTTGAGACAATAGTTCAGGCTTTTAACGACTCGGAGAAACTTAACCACTACGGCTACAAAGAATAGGTCATACATATGTCATCCACACGGTACGTATTAATCATACTAACATGGAAGGAGTCTCTGTACATCTGTACTTCGATTATTTTCTGGTGCATTGTTGGCTGTGAGCTCTTGAGAACTATGGGACATATCTATTAATAGTGTGTTATATACACACTGGGCAGTGTTTGGAGAGGGGACCCCTATTAACTATTATATCGCCGAACAGCATGCTGGGTACAGATTGCTCTCCGTCGCAAGACATATTGACTGTTTGTGTATACTTCTCAGAAAACCATCGTGGTGTAGTGCAAGTTAATTGTTTTGTCAAGCTGGAGTCAATACATTCTCTGCCTTACTGAAAAATCTAATGTAGAAGTCTATTGGTCGCCTGAATTTTTGTAACTGTCAATTTACAACTGATTGACCCGAGAGTCAGTGCTGTGTGATACCAGTCACTGTGTATATGTATATGAGTGGGTATGTATGTATGTGTGTATATATATATATATATATATATATATATATATATATATATATATATATATATATATATATATATATATATATATATATATATATATATATATGTATATCTCACAGCGCACCTCTCCGGAGAACCATTACCTTATCGTGGTGGAGAGGTTTGTGTGTCCCTATGAACCTGAGGGCTGTGTTGTCTGGAGCTGTGTGCTCCTGGTAGGGTCTCCCATGGCAAAGTGGTCTCAGGTGAGGGGCCAGACAAAGAATGGTTCAAAAACCCCATGAAAGACCGAGGTAGAGAGGATGTGACCCTGCCCGGAGGAGGCCCGGGGCCCCCGTCTGGAGCCAGGCCCAGACGGTGGGCTCGTCAGCAAGCGCCTGGTGGCCGGGTTTGCCACGGAGCCCGGTCGGGCACAGCCCGAAGAAGCTATGTGGCACCCCTATCTCCATCCTATGGGCTCACCACCTGCGGGAGGAACCGCTGGGGTCGGGTGCGCTGCCATATGGGTGG
>NC_045734.1:4811860-4827833 GCF_008692095.1 Etheostoma spectabile | reverse complement strand
TCTGGGTGGCGGCGAAGGTCAGGGCCTCGACGGACCAGACCGGGCAGCAGAGGTGGCTCTGGGACGTGGAACGTAACCTCTCTGGGGGGAAGGAGCCGGAACTTGTGGGGAGGTGGAGCGTACCAGTTAGATCTGGTGGGCTTACCTCTACGCACAGTCTCGGTTCTGGAACCGACTCCTGGATAGGGGTTGGACTCTGTCCTACTCCGGAGTTGCCCAGGGTGTGAGGCGCCGGGGGGTGTGGGATACTCACAAGCCCGGCTGAGCGCCGCTACGTTGGAGTTTACCGCGTGGAAGAGGGTCGCCCGCTACGCCTGCGGGTGATGGGGGGGGGAAACTCTGACGTTGTTTGTGCCTATGCACAAGCAGGAGTTCAGAGTATTTGGCTTCTTGGAGACCTGAATGGAGTCCTGTATGGGGCTCCAGTAGGGGACTCCATAGTTCTGCTGGGGGACTTCAACGCACACGGGGCAATGATGGAGATAATTGGAGAGGCGTGATTGGGAGAACGGCCTCCTGATCTGAACCAGAGTGGTTGTCGTTGTTGGACTTCTGTGCTAGTCATGGATTGTCCATAACAAACACCATGTTCGAACACAGGGATGCTCATAAGTGTACGTGGTACCAGAGCACCCAGGCCAAAGGTCAATGATCGATTTTATAATCGTTCATCTGATCGAGGGTATGTTTTGGAAACTCGGGTGAAGAGAGGGGCAGAGCTGTCAACTGATCAACATCTGGTGGTGAGTTTGGTCAGGGGATGGGGGGAGACTCTGGACAGACCTGGTAAGCCCAAACGCGTAGTGCGGGTAAATTGGGAAAATCTGGAGGAGGCCCCTGTCCGACGGACTTTCAACTTACACCTCGGCAGAGCTTTTCGTGCATCATGCTTGTGGAGGCTGGGGCATTGAACCTGAGTGGACAATGTTCAAAGTTTCCATTGCTGAAGCTGCGGCGTGAGCTGTGGTCTTAGGGTCTTAGTGCCTCAGGGGCGGTAACCCACAAACACCTTGGTGGACACCGGTGGTCAGGGAAGCCGTCCGACTGAAGAAGGAGTCCTTCGGGATATGTTATCCCAGAGGACTCCGGAGGCAGTTGTAAGGTACCGACGGGCGAAGAGCTGCAACCTCTGCCGTGACAGAGGCAAAGCAGCGGGTGTGGGAGAAGTTTGGTGAAGACAGGAGAAGGACTTTCGGTCTGCACCAAGGTGCTTCTGGAAAACGTTCGCCACCTCAGGAGGAGGAAGCGGGGACCATCCAAGCTGTATACAGTAAGGATGGGACGTTGTTGACCTCCACTGGGGAGGTAATAGGGCGGTGGAAGGAGCACTTTGAGGAACTCCTAAATCCAGCTGACAAGTCCTCTGTGGTAGAGGCAGAGCTGGAGGATGATGGGGGATTGTCGTCATATCCCTGGTGGAGGTCGCTGAGGTAGTCAAACAACCCACAGCGGCAAAGCCCCAGGGATTGATGAGATCCGTCCAGAAATGCTGAAAGCTCTGGGTGTGGAGGGGCTGTCTTGGTTGACAGCCTCTTCAACATTGCGTGGAAGTCTGGGACGTGCCTAGGAGTGGCAGACCGGGGTGGTGGTTCCCCTCTTCAAAAAGGGGGACCAGAGGGTGTGTGCCAATTACAGGGGTATCACACTTCTCAGCCTCCCTGGTAAAGTCACTCCAAGGTGCTGAAAAGGAGGGTTCGGCCGATAGTCAAACCTCGGATTGAACGGGGACCATATCTTCCTCTCGCAAGGATCTTGGAGGGGGCCTGGGAGTATGCCACACCAGTCTACATGTGTTTTGTGGATCTGGAGAAGGCGTATGACCGGGTCCCCCGGGAGAAATTGTGGGAGGTGCTGCGGGATATGGGGTGAGGGGTTCCTTCTCAGGGCCAACCAATCTCTGTATGACCAAAGCGAGAGCTGGGTCCGGGTTCTCGGCAGTAAGTCGGACTCGTTCCAGGTGAGGGTTGGCCTCGCCAGGGCTGCGCTTTGTCACCAATCCTGTTTATAATATTTATGGACATGATATCGAGGCGTAGTCGGGGGGGGGAGGGGTTGCAGTTCGGTGGGCTCAGGATCCATCGCTGCTTTTTGCAGATGATGTGGTCCTGATGGCGTCATCGGTCTGTGACCTTCAGCACTCACTGGACGGTTCGCAGACGAGTGTGAAGCGGCTGGGATGAAATCAGCACCTCTAAATATGAGGCCATGGTTCTCAGCAGGAAACCGATGTAGTGCTTTCTTCAGGTAGGGAATGAGTCCTTACCCCAAGGGAAGGAGTTTAAGTACCTTGGGGTCTTGGCGAGTGAGGGGACCATGGAGCGTGAGATTGGTAGGAGAATCGGAGCAGGGGTGCGGTATACATTCTGTTTACGCACCGTTGTGATGAAAAGAGAGCTGAGCCAGAAGGCAAAGCTCTCGATCTAGCAGGCAATTTTCGTTCCTACCCTCACTATGGGCATGAAGGTGGGTCATGACCGAAAAACGAGATCCAGGGTACAAGCGGCGAAATGGGTTTCCTCAGGAGGGTGGCTGGCGTCTCCCTTAGAGATAGGGTGAGAAGCTCAGTCATCCGAGAAGAGCTCAGAGTAGAGCCGCTGCTCCTTGCGTCGAAAGGAACCCGTTGAGGTGGGTTCGGGCACTGATAAGGATGCTCCTGGGCGCTCCTAGGGAGGTGTTCCAGGCACGTCCAGCTGGGAGGAGGCCCGGGGAAGCCCAGGACGGTGGAGAGATTATATCTCCAACCTGGCCGGGAACGCCTCAGGATCCCCCAGTCGGAGTGGTTGATGTGGCTCGGGAAAGGGAAGTTGGGGGCTCCTACTGGAGCTGCTGCCCCCGCGACCCGACACGGATAAGCGGTCGAAGATGGATGGATGGATAGCGCACAAGCACAAATGTTTCAAGATAATATAACTATGTGTTGTTAGTGCACAAGATTACAATGTAAGTCAGTGTTTGCATAGGAATAAAAATAAGCATAGACATTCAAAAAGTCTGAGCTGTGTGAACACTTGTTAAACCCGCATGTGGCAAACCATCTGGCATTTGGAAATGCCGAAATGAACCATACAAAGTTATAAAACCAGGTCCCCATTTCATTGACAGGTGCACAGCAGAAACAGTCATACAGCAAAGCAGTTTTGTGATTCTATTGGCCAAAAATAACGCACAAATTCAGCTTCTAGTGTACTAGTCCAGGGTCCTTCAGTGAAGTGCGGCCTGGACTGGAAGCATGCAGGAGAATGGCAGGAAACTCCATGAACAGCTGTAGTTCTCCAGCAGGGCTGAACGATTAATCGTTTTCAAACGAAATCCAGATTTTAAGGAATGCGATTGGCTCATCGTGAAGACCGCATTATTTGAATGTGCAATATTTAGTTGAATGTCTGGTGTAACATTGTTAACATTTATTATTCCTCTTTTAATATATATTTACAGTTTTGCTGGAATATGTTACATATCACAGATTGTTTAAAGAAATGTCCTATTTCTGTGGATTTTATTACTTTATTAACATGACGAAGGAGGTACAATATGGAGTTTAAAAAACATAATATTAAAAATTAAAAAATTGCAAGCGATTTGTAGTTTTAAAATCTTTGTTTTTTTCTTGTTTTTTGAAATCGTTCAGCCCTTCTCTACAGTCTAACATGCACTCAGTGCTTCAGTGTGTTACGGGCAGCCGAGAAGAGAGAAGCTGTTCACTGCAGCCTCAGTGAAGTACATTGCACTTAAACTGCAGCACTACAACACTGCTGTTCAGAAAAAAAACTGCAGTCCTGTAGCAATAGAGAATTTGCAAAGGTTTTGCCTTTCGCTGACACAGACAATATTAATTACTTTAATTTGGGTGCATTTTGTTCAAAGAAGATTAAAGCATACAGTGGAGCCCCAAAAAATGGAGGGCTGGAAGGTTTGAGAAAACAGATGGACGAGGATGCAAAGAAGACGCTCCTCACCCAGTGCTGGACGTACAGGCAATAAAAGGAAAATGCTTGGTACCATGTCCCCCACCCACCTTTAGTCACTACCATCAAACATCATCAAACTCTGAATCAATGAGCGATGAGACCCTGCACACATATACACACACATACAAACACACACCACACACACACACACACACACACACAGAGAGAGAGGATAGGGTAAGGTTGAAAGGTTGTGTTGTCACTGAGAGACAAAGAAGAGAAAGCTCAGTAAAGGAAAGGTTAGCAAGCACACACTCAGACGCACCGAGGGTCACAAAACAGGGATTAAATCATACATGTACTAGTACGGGGGATACAACCTGTTTTGGTCATATTTTCTCCCCAATGTTGCACCCTTGGCGATAACGTTGAATATCGCGATAAGCTACGTACTCAGTTCTTCATTTCTGGTGCTTTCAGTATCTGCTAATACCCAAAAAATTCTATTTGATGTAGAACAAACAAAAGGAAATAATTTTAACATCTGCTATTGAACAAATGAACATTGAATTGAACATAAAAGAAACCACTAGAAAAAAAAAAAGAGTTGCATTTTAAGGGCGGCTGTCTGCAGATATTTTCTTTCAACCCAGGATACGCACCAACAGCTTGCTCAGATTTCCCACCTGCCGTCACACAACTGAACTTGGAAATGGCAACAATATCAAAGGGGGCAATGTGCAATCAAATAGGGCTGCAACTAACAATTATTTTCCTAGTAGATTAATCGATTAGTTGTTTGGTCTATAACATGTCAGAAAATGATGAAAAATGACGATCAGTGTTTCCCAAAAGCCCAAGAGGACGTCCTCACATGTCTTGTTTTGTTCAAACTCAAATGTAATCATTTCATTCATGTAAATATTCACATACATTTATTATTCCAGTACTTTTATATTACTTTTATCTAACATTTTTAGCTCATTATATATTTCTCATGTTGTTATTTTATAATATAGTGATTCTAGATAGACTACATTTATTACACTTATTTATATTTATTTAGTTGTTCCAGTAATATCAAACTTGTATTTTATCATTTTTAACGCACCCTTGGGCTACCCAATGACAGTTATGCGTTTGAACTTGAAAAACTAACTCAAAAACCTCTGAGGTCTTTTGCGATAGGTCGCAGACTTTCGCAAGGTTATTATTGTGCCAGTTTATGTTGCCATACCGGAAAAAAAAGAAAAAAACAATGTATTGTGCAGCCCTAACATAAAACACACCATATCTATACACACAGACTTCAAAACTATAGAAAAGCAGACATACTCTGTAGTTTCTTGCTGGGGGTCTCCTGGACGTGTCTGCGTGGGAGGTACGGGGAAGGCTGGGGCAGAGGTATAGAGGACATGTATGTGTCTGGAGTTTATACCAATGAGGAATGTCGTCCAGCAGGGCCGTTCCAACTCTATCAGGATCTGAGGAGACAGGGAGACAAAGGGTGGAAGAGACAGATGAGTGAGCAAAGAGAAACAGTTGTGTGGATCCACTTGTCAGAGAGGTTTGGGCAGTCGAGACGTGTGTTCGGGTATTCTCCGGTCTCCCTTGACATGTAATGCATGAAGGAGCCTCCTTGTCAATTTCATCTGCTAGCAAACAACAGACAAATGCTTTAAAGGCTTGTGTGGTCATATATGTAATGTAAAGAACCCATAACTAAAGTTTTTATGAGCTGCCAAACTGAGCTTTATGAAGACAAAAGGGGATACAGAGTGAGGAGTCAGCAGAGAGAATGGGGAGTGTAAGTTTAGCCCCAGGTGGAAAGAGAATGAACTCAGGAGTTCTTCACCTGGTGCTTCAATTTATTATCAATCACATGGAAGTGCAGTATTGCAAGGGTGACTTATAGCAATTCAATCATCATCCCAAAATGATAGACAAGATCAAACGCTATATAGGCCCTGACTATCCTGCACCTGCACTGCACCTGCACCTGCACCTGCACCTGCACCTGCACCTGCACCTGCACTGCACTGCACCTGCACCTGCACTGCCCTGCACCTGCACCCCTGCACCTGCACCGCACCTGCTCTGCCCAGAGGAGCCTTGGCCTCCTTCCTTTATACCAGAAGCCTCTCCTACAAGACAAACCAAAGTTAATTGGAAATTAATCAAACACCCATTATGTTATTTACCATTCCCAAACATTTCTGGCACATAATTCACAATATAACAACTATAATATCAAAAATGAAATGTACATGCTCAACAAGCTCTCAAAACAGAACTCTAGACACTCCTGACACACCCTCTGTACTAGCGGACAATTGGACCATTCTGGGTCTTTCCCTCTAAAAATTACTCCAGACTCTGTCACTTCCTGTTTGCCACTTCGACCTAGATCCTGCTTGAAGATGAGAGAACAGGTGAATGAACCTTGGGTACTCCACTAACCTAAAATAAATGACTTGAAACGAGTGTGTGTGTTGTATTTATCCAACCATGATCTCTAGTCTTTTGCTTGTACTTAAATGAGCTGAATAAAATGACAAACCATGTGTTCATGATTCAAGCCCCATGTAATGATAATACTCACGCAACGTCCTATGCTACTGCTCATACTAAGCTTAGCATGATAAGACCTACTACCACCGTTTAATGAACGCATGGGGTAGCCCCATGACAGAGAGACTGTGGATCCGGACACTAAGTTAACAATATGACCGACGTATGTGTGTTATTTTACCGACAGATAGGCTGAAACTGACATTTGGATATTTGACTTGGTAACAAAATGTTTGCTGCAAACGTAATATTAGACATAATGTTAGCCTTAGTGCCGGATCCCCAGTCTCCTAGTCTCTGTGCTGATTCCTCACGTCTGTATCACTTTTGTCTTCATAAGCTCAGTTTTTCGGGTCAGCAGCTTATAAAAACATAAGTCATGGGTTGTTTATCCTATTGGTAGTAATACCCTACAATAACGTTAGGCATTTTTGTTGTTTGCTAGCAGACAAAATTGCCAAGGAGGCTCCTTTACGCAATACAAGTCACTGGAGAGGAAGCAGCCTACAGGAGGGAGGAGGCCTAACCGGTGTCAAGGTGTGAGAACAACAACCTCAACCTTAAAGGGACAAGAAAAAGAGATGAAGGTGGACATGAGGAAGAAGAGGAGACCTCATCGGCCAACAACATCCGGGAGCTCAAGTGGAGAGGGTGAGAGCTTCTAATACCTGGGTGTTTACATAAGTGAGGACTCAATGGAACACTTAACACCACACAGCTGGTAAAGAAGGCTCAGCAGGGGCTGTATTTTCTAAGGGGGCTGGGGAGGTTGGCAGTTGCCTAAGATCCTCAGCAACTCCTACAGCTGCATTGTTGAGAGCATCTTGACCAGCTGCATCACCGTGTGGTACTGCAGAGCTACTGTATGGACCACAAACGCCTGCAGAGAGTGGTGAAGATTGCAGTACCACTGCCCTCTCTGCTGAGCATCTCACACACAGGGTCCACAGGAGAGCCGCCTCCATCCTCAAGGACCCCACGCATCCCCAGCACGGATGTTCACACTTCTACCCTCAGGCCGGATGTACACTGTACAGTGTTAAATCCTTTAAAATTGTTTTAATTAAATATGTACAGTATATTTGTAGATTTTACATTGTTTGGCCTTGGTGGACAGCAAAAGAAGAATTTTATTGTACAGGGAAACACGTGTCTTTACTGTGCATGTGACAGTAAAACTTTGAAACTGAAACTTTGAGATGTTGTTCCCCTCTGGTGGGCGTGGGATTCAGAGTCCATCCCTTTAACACTCCTCTTCACTATCACCTTCATGCATTCTTTCTCAAAGCTCAGTAAAGGTGGAAAAGTAGCTTATGATACAGCATACTGTAATGTAACATTATGATTCACTATATATTCCAGTTTATTGTCCGTGAGAAAACAACACATAAGATAACAGCATTAAGAAATGCGGTAATGTAGCAGCATAGCTTTCTGCAAGTGTAAAAATATACAAAGTATATAGATATCAGTGTGTCGCACCTCTCCCAGGAATTCACTCTCCTCTCTGGACTCGGGCTGGTCCCACACTGTGATCTCTAGCATGCGCTCTCTGAAGTCCCGCGGTGAACGTGGGAATATAGGAAGGTCTGGTTCCACTTGGGTTCAGCGCTCTTCTTCACTGTTTTAGTCGCGTTTATCTTATCACTAGAACAAAGGCATGAACACACCAAGTTTAGATTCCAAGCATGTTTCTAACAATGACATTAAAAACGGTGTTCCTGAAAGGTCCCCAATCAGGCTGATTTACTATGTATTAGCACAGGAGTTTTTTGCATAATGTCAGTGTGAATATACCTGTCTTTACCCTCGGTCCGTTTTAGCACTTGTATCATTTTATTTTATTTTTAAGATTATTTCTCTTTAAAGCCACTTCTGGAAAAAAACCAGTCTTCTCTGTTGGTTGCATTTCCAGGTCTTCCCCATCTGCACTCATGCAGTCATGCACTGTAGCGGCACTTTCTACCTATATAATATATATAGTATATAATATAATTACTAGTATAGTATAGTTGTGACGTCACAACTGTAAGAAGTCCTGACGGCTTGTTTAAAGGCACAGTTTCTGAATACAGGCTTTGTGCATTTCTCTTTTTAATCACAAAATACATGGAAATCTCACTTTTTACAATATTGGACTTTTAAAATAACAAGGATGGATGATGTCAAGTTGTTGGCATAAACTTTTTTAATTCTTCATACAGCAAATTAAAACTTAAGGTTAGTAGATAGCTATCCCTCTGTTATAGTCATTACTGCTGGTATGATGTCATTATCATGTAGTAATTACTGGTGTACTGTGCGTGTGAGATGGACCCACAAAATGCAAGAAAATGAATACAATGACCTTACCTCCTATCAGGCAGGAAGTACATCTTGACATGGGGTTCGGGGTCGTCCGTCTGGTCGGGGTGGCAGGTCTATGGCTTGAAGGACGTTGACGATCAACTGATGGCCCACTTGTCGTACCACCGCTTCACCTGTAAAAATGTGTGAAGATGTTAGCCCATGCATGTTATATCCATTCACATGAACCACATGTCTCCTCTTTCAGATACTACAGATGCTGTCCAGGCAGTACCAGAGGAAGGTCTCGAAGGGTCCGGGGCTGGTAGGGGACATCACTGCTATCGAGGGACGGTTTTTTGCGACTCAAAGGAACTGGAGCTGCTGTTATAGAGAACAACAGTTGTTAGAATCAGAAAAAAAATGCAGTCAACCCAAAATGTAGAATTAGAGCACACTTTGAAGACTGTAGTTCTCTCCAGATAATTTACTTGTAGCATATACAGCCAACAAAGCAGCACACATAAACACTACTAGATTCTAGAGGAGGGGGGATGACTTGGGATTCTGGGATGTCTTGTTAAAAAGCAAAAGAGAGTCAGTGAGTTCTTCAAATGTACAGATATGCAGTAATTAAGATACTTTCAGGATGCACAGTCGGGACTTTTGTAAACATTCATCTGAATGAATGAGTGAAAGATTTATGTCGACAAACAATTGTTGGTAGAAGAAGATGAGCAGTCAATCAATACACGTTTACACGTTAAACGGTTAGGGTAGTAGAGGAGAAAAGGATAGCTGGAAAAAGGAATTTATCTTTGGATCTTAGGTTTTGGAAGACGTGAGGGGAAGGGGATCCACCCATTAATCAACACTACTTACTGATATGCTCTATATACTTTTCTCAAGAAGTTTTTGGACTAATTCGGTGGATAGATCTTTGAGATAAAGGAAGGAGACATATCAAAAGTGTCTGTCAATGCCATGTTCAAGTATTAATGATAATTATTGCATGTGATGACGTTACTTACCCTATAGGTCTTGAAACAACTATTTCCACTTGAGGTCAGCCTGGATTCAAGGATTATGTTGTAACTTCTTTCTTAGTTGCCCCTGGCAACGACTTCCCATTCCACTGCACTCGTCATGGAACCAAGATGGCCGACATACATAATGATGATCCAGCCTGGGTTCATCTCGCAGTTCATTTGATTAGAAAAACTAACACAGACTTGTACATCTTGAAGTCAAACTGAAATTTAAATTCTCTTCATTTGTTGTGAGGAAATATAAACCACAATGCTAATGCAGCTATTATGCATGTTTTTCAAGAGGATAAAACTGGTTTGGAAATATTGTGGAAATGAATAACTTTAAGTCTGAGTGGGGCTTCTTTTCACAACAGTTGGAAAGTGAAGTTGCTATCAACAGTGCACTGTTTTCTGGAGATTGTCACACTTTGTGTAAACCTACAAAAAGACATTTTGGACTTGTGTTGGCTATCCGCTGAAAGCGATTTAAGCTGTCTCACCTTTAAACATTAAACGTGCAATATGTAAGCGCTAAGTTTCTATTCCACTCAGAAAGTGCAAGCTAACAAGCAAGGCTAAAAGCTTCACTTAGAAAGTGGAAGCTAGTTCTATGCTTGCCAATGTTAGCACGATTCCCTGGATATTCTCTTTGTTTGGGCTATTTTAACTACTGCTGAGTCATTACAGCTCCTGCACACTATAGAAAAAAATGTTTGCACTGCTCGTAGTGTCCCACAACATCTGCAAGGCTGCCTTTCTTGACTTTGGTGATGAAGGCCCCGAGTCTCCGTCTCTGTCATCCTCCTACCCACCTGCACACAAAGGAGAGAAAGGAGAATGAATGAATCTATATCGAAAGGTTTCTTTTTCGAGGATTATTCAGGTGCCGCCGCAAGTTCTGCATTTTCGTCCAGATGTCCCTCACCTTCCGCTTTTTTGTGTTGGCATTCTAACCTCCGTGGATTTTGAGGACTACGGTTACCTCCTCAGATCTCTACAGTAGCTAGACTATCTGTCCAATCTGAGTTTTTTTGTGCACGACTAAAACAACTTTTAAACGTACATATGTTCCACCAAAACAAGTCTTCCGATGCTATTTAGCAGAGGTTCCAGGGCTCTGTCTGGAGCTTAGCAACCACCAAGACGATCGTGACTGATTTAAAGAAATGCCAAAAAACCAGAACAAGTTTTTCTCCTATCCCGGAATGCTGTGTGGACTAGCCAGACCTCTCAGCAGCGCGTAGAAGAAGTCTGGCAATGCGAGAAAAGCCATTGCTCAACAGGCACTATTTTACATATTGTAACAATTTCAATGTCTGTTACTAGTAAAAAAAACCGGCTTTCACAGGAATTACAAAACATCACTATTTCAGTTTGACTCATTTGGTAGTCAACTGAAGTTAAAACAAATAATAACTAATTATTAAGAATCCAGGTGTGATCCAGGCTGAATGTGGGTGAGTGCTGCTTACTTTTAGGCGAGGAGGGAGCCAGCTCGCGGGGCATTGCCGACCTCTTGCTTAGCGTGATGCGTCGATTAGGTGGTCGCCCTCTTTGGACGGCTGCCATGTAACTGGATTCATAGGAAAGTTATGAGGCATGGTGAAGGAGTGTAGGGAATAATGTAGGGAAAACAGAGAAGAGAGAAGGAAATTGAAATTTCCTCAGTTCATTATAGACTATGTAATTGTATGTAAAAATGATTTAATGATTAATGCCTGACCAGTGTGTAGGATTTAGGGGAATCTAATGGCAGGATAAAATTAAGGGTGTGTAGAGTCACCAATACAACACAGTCAACACGGTTTTACAATCACAGATCACAACTACATCGGACCCCTGCATCGGTTTAAATGGACCAAGATCAGGCTGATTCCGGTTCTAACGTTACACAATCGGCTTTGCTGTCAATTAACGAAGCTGCTGTGGTGTTTGCAATGCTCTTGAAAGAGACAGGTGTGTATTATGGCGACGGAGACAAAAAAATGGCCATTTGTGTGATTAAGAAATTGGTCATTCATATTCGATGTGGCGGGGATAGCAATCAGTGCTTGTTTGGTTGCAGAAAAAAAACCTGTGCTGACGCAAGGTTTTGTTTTTGGGTTAGCTTTGAAAGTGGCGAGTAGCATACAATGTGGATGATGAAATTGTACTGGCGGTCTGTTAGTCATCCATCCATGTGGTGTTCATAAACATGTGAGCAGATTGGTATATGTGTTGGGTTGGTAAGTTTTATATGACATTTATATGTTCTAAGATGTTCGTGACATTAGCACAAATGTCCATAGCCCATGCTAACGCTCACAACAGTAATTGTACTCAAGTGTGTACTCACGTAATAGCTATGGCTCTGCTGTATATTATTAGGATTGGAGTGCTCACAATGGCTGTGTAACGGGACCTGTGTTTGAGTTACTGTGTCTCGAAGTTACAGTGTATTGTATTAGCATCTGACGTTGCTTTACTGTTCTCTTGCCCCTTTTACAAAAAATATTATTATTTAAGATAGACAATGCTTTTCAAAGAATTGGCGGTGTTTAAATTATAATGGGAAATTAATGTTTGAAAATTAAACAATAGTAACTGGATCTATCACAATGAGTTGGATCCATCATGTCGCTCGAATGGTTTCAACATCGAATCGCACTGAATCGTCCACATTAAAATGTATTGTCCCTGAACGTATTGTAGCCCATGTATCTAGATACGTATCAGAGGTCTTATAAGGGAAAGATGCACACCCCTTCTATAATGTTTTAATTTGTGTATGATCACCTGAAACCTGAAAGAATTAAGACAAATGTTTTCCGAGTTTAGAATAAGCCGTCTACACCGGGAGATGTGCTTCAGACGGCCTGCCATTTTGGTAACATTAGTTTCTACAGTCTTAGAACCGATGAACCAAACACGGGCTCTAGAGAGGCCTTTAGAGTTTTTACCATTTCACGCTTGGAAAGGGAGGGATTCAGTTGGTTGCAATCTGCAACCTCAGCTAGATGCCATTAAAACTGCATGCGGTCCTTAAAGAAGTGTATGTGTTTGCAGTGTGTGTGAGTTTACTGTAAGTAAATTGGGGCAGACGCAGCATTATAATGGTCTGAACTGTCAAGTTTTGATTGAAACTTACATGCCACACTGTAGGATCTAGAGAATGACCGTCCCAGTCACTGCACAAAAAGACAGAAAAGAAAGAGGACTCGGTCAGTACCCAGAAGAAATGTGGCTCTCATGCAATGTCTATCATATAGTTCCAGGTAGGAGAGACTGGGAAAAATATTTTAGGTTTTATTAAACTAGAAGGGCACTCGGAGACTGCAGTCCTCACCAAGGCATGTCATCTGTGTAGACTGTATAACTGTATATCTATATATATACTGAATTATGAATGATGAATTCAGTATATATAAAAAATATTTTAGGTTTTATATTAAACTAGAAGGGCACTCGGAGACTGCAGTCCTCCATTAAGACATGTCCTATGTGGACGTATTTATACTGTATAAAATATATATATATATATATATATACTATAATTATACACACCACACCACACACACACAACACACACACACACACACACACACGTCTAAGGTCCTATCTTACAATGGTAATGCAGTGTGAATTTTACCAGTCAGGAAATCATTTTTTCCCGATGATTCAGACACCACATGAATACAGCACAAAAGTGACAAATATTTGTTGTGTCCGCCCTCTAAAATTTTATGGTTGTTTTGGCCCGTGCTATACTTCCACTAAGTTTTATAAAATCAGGTCAGTAGTATTCCGTAACTTCTGAAGAAAAACAGACAAACCAAGCAGAAAGCACAAACTCCTTGGCTAAAGGTAAAAGAAAGTTTTTGACACAGTTTGGGGCGCTGTTGTCAGTGTCTCTTTGTCCTGTCTTCCCATCCTTCTATGCTCTTTCACAACTTGGTAGACACTGGTAACTTATAAAACATACTGGGGAATGCAGTATGTACCATGTCCACCTTGACAAATTCAATACAATTAATTTCCATTTTATTTATAGTATTAAATCTAATGAGCTTTATCTCAAGATATTTACAGATCTGACCACACTCTATAATTACAAGGACCAACAATTCTAGGAATTCCCCAAGAGCAAGCAGTTAGTGTGACAGTGGGGAGGAAAAACTTCCTTTTAGGGAGAAACCTCGTACGACAACAGGCTCTCGGTAGGCGGTGTCTTACGGGCTCATTTAGAAATTGAATGGAAGTAAAAAAGAATCATAAAGACATAAAAGTTAAAATACATATCAAATAGCTCACAGAACCACAGCAAAACAAAAACTGACTCTTAATCAACTGATTCACTGTGCGGTCTATCCGGAGCTCATGCCAGAGCTGGCCAGGGACTAAGACACCAGTGCCTGTCAGGGTATCCCAGCTCTCATTAACACTGACAGATGGTCGGCCGAGTAGAACTAACTGGCCCAGCACCAAACCAGAGAAGCCTGTCAGGTTGTGGCACTTTTCACCACATGCATAAAAAAACAGCAAGATGACATCGAGGGGATTTAAAAAGACTTTAAGAGCTTCAGTTTCAAGGTAAGTGAAATGTCGAGCCGCACAGAGCGAGATGAAAGCTACGTTGGAATGTTCGGGGAAAAAGAGAGCAGGAAGGGAGAGACTCAACCTCAAATGTATGGGAAATACATAGCAACACATGCAGCCACATTTTAGTAGTCTAAAATACCAATTAAATGCCTGGAAATCAGAAAAAAAGTTGAGTAGACATGACTCCAGTGCCGCTAATCTGAAAACTGAAAGTCTACTAATGCTTGAGAGGATAATGCTGAATCCACAGTTTGAACATGCTGGTAAGGGTTTTTGGTTTGGGATAGGGCAGATTACAAAATCTGGGGCTCTTCTAACTGATGCCGATCAAAGCATCCACTCTTTGCAGGTTAACGTAGTATGTCTTGTAAACTGAGTGGGTGTGTGTATATATATGTGTGTGTGTATATATGTGTGTGTGTATGTGTGTGGGTGTGTAGTAACTGCTGGTTACCAACTGCAGTGTAAAATGAACAACTCAACAAAATCAACCTGTTTGACACTCACCTCCAGCACAGGTCTAAGCAAACTACCTACACAGCAGCATGGGATAATTTGGTGTCATTTAACACGATTACTAATTCAGTTCCATGTATTTCAACAGGTGTGGTAAATTCAACCTAGACAGATCCAAGGTGCAATATTAAAAATATGCACAGATTTCCCCCTTCTGGTTACATATCCCTAATTTGTATAATTATATTATATACCTAAAATAAGTATTTTACAATAAGTAAAGCGCTGTAACGTCTTAGTGCCATAGAACTAGTACAACAGAAAATGACATGAAAAGGTCTAAATCATCAGTGCTAAACATCAGAATTTGGCATCAGAGTTAAAGCAATGACTTCAAATTTACACTGATGCTCTACAAAGTGGAAAAGACAGGCGACAATTAAAGACAACATGCGTTATGATTGAGCGGAACTTTTCAAAAGTCATGCTCTCTGCATGAGACATACAGTAATACAATATATTACAACAAGTTCATATTCAATATATTTTCGGGCACCTTTGAAGTAATTCTGGTAATGTAGTATAACACACACACACACACACACACACACACACACACACGCACCGCACGCACGCACGCACGCACATTGTGTGTGATGTCTGAATTTCCCCTTGGGGATCATGAAGTATCATGTGATTGCAGTAGACATACAATTAAAAAAAGAATCTAAATATTATAGATTTTTGGAATTCTATTGAACGGTAGAGTTTGAATTGCGATTTGAATACAAATACATTTTTTTTACACAGTCCACAGTTAATTAAAGCGCCTGCTCCATTTTACTTCAAACATTGGCTCAAACCCTGCTATGTAAAAGTCACTGGATAGGGGTTGGACTCTGTCCTACTCCGGAGTTGCCCAGGGTGTGAGGCGCCGGGGGGGTGTGGGGATACTCACAAGCCCCCGGCTGAGCGCCGCTACGTTGGAGTTTACTCCGGTGGACGAGAGGGTCGCCTCGCTACGCCTGCGGGTGATGGGGGGGGGAAACTCTGACTGTTGTTTGTGCCTATGCACCAAGCAGGAGTTCAGAGTATTTGGCCTTCTTGGAGACCTTGAATGGAGTCCTGTATGGGGCTCCAGTA
>NC_045734.1:4774780-4811835 GCF_008692095.1 Etheostoma spectabile | reverse complement strand
GGGGACTCCATAGTTCTGCTGGGGGACTTCAAAGCACAGTGGGCAATGATGGAGATACTTGGAGAGGCGTGATTGGAGGAACGGCCTCCCTGATCTGAACCAGAGTGGTTGTCTGTTGGACTTCTGTGCTAGTCATGGATTGTCCATAACACACCATGTTCGAACACAGGGATGCTCATAAGTGTACGTGGTACCAGAGCACCCTAGGCCAAAGGTCAATGATCGATTTATAAATCGTTTCATCTGATCTGAGGCCGTATGTTTTGGAACTCGGGTGAAGAGAGGGGCAGAGCTGTCAAACTGATCAACATCTGGTGGTGAGTTTGGTCAGGGGAGGGGGAGGACTCTGGACAGACCTGGTAAGCCCAACGCGTAGTGCGGGTAAAGTGGAACATCTGGAGGAGGCCCCTGTCCGACGGACTTTCAACTTACACCTCCGGCAGAGCTTTTCGTGCATCATGCTTGGGGGGCTGGGGGCATTGAACCTGAGTGGACAATGTTCAAAGTTTCCATTGCTGAAGCTGCGGCGGTGAGCTGTGGTCTTAGGGTCTTAGGTGCCTCAAGGGGCGGTAACCCACAAACACCTTGGTGGACACCGGTGGTCAGGGAAGCCGTCCGACTGAAGAAGGAGTCCTTCCGGGATATGTTATCCCAGAGGACTCCGGAGGCAGTTGTAAGGTCCGACGGGCCCGAAGAGCTGCAACCTCTGCCGTGACAGAGGCAAAGCCGCGGGTGTGGGAGAAGTTGGTGAAGACATGGAGAAGGACTTTCGTCTGCCACCAAGGTGCTTCTGGAAAACACGTTCGCCACCTCAGGAGGAGGAAGCGGGGACTCATCCAAGCTGTATACCGTAAGGATGGGACGTTGTTGACTCAACTGGGAGGTAATAGGGCGGTGGAAGGAGCACTTGAGGAACCCTAAATCCAGCTGACACGTCCTCTGTGGTAGAGGCAGAGCTGGAGGATGATGGGGGATTGTCGTCAAAATCCCTGGTGGAGGTCGCTGAGGTAGTCAAACAACTCCACAGCGGCAAAGCCCCAGGGATTGATGAGATCCGTCCCGAAATGCTGAAAGCTCTGGGTGTGGAGGGGCTGTCTTGGTTGACACGCCTCTTCAACATGCGTGGAAGTCTGGGACGGTGCCTAAGGGTGGCAGACCGGGGTGGTGGTTCCCCTCCTCAAAAGGGGACCAGAGGGTGTGTGCCAATTACAGGGGTATCACACTTCCAGCCTCCCTGGTAAAGTCTACTCCAAGGTGCTGAAAAGGAGGGTTCGGCCGATAGAGCAAACCTCGGATTGAACGGCGGACCATATCTTCATCTCGCAAGGATCTTTGGAGGGGCTGGGAGTATGCCAACCAGTACATGTGTTTTGTGGATCTGGAGAAGGCGTATGACCGGGTCCCCCGGGAGAAATTGGGGAGGTGCTGCGGGAATATGGGGTGAGGGGGTTCCTTCAGGGCAACAATCTCTGTATGACCAAAGCGAGAGCTGTGTCCGGGTTCTCGCAGTATAGTCGGACTCGTTCCAGGTGAGGGGTGGCCTCCGCCAGGGCTGCGCTTTGTCACCAATCCTGTTATAATATTTATGGACATGATATCGAGGCGTAGTCGGGGGGGGGAGGGGTTGCAGTTCGGTGGGCTCAGGATCTCATCGCTGTTTTGCAGATGATGTGGTCCTGATGGCGTCATCGGTCTGTGACCTTCAGCACTCACTGGATCGGTTCGCAGACGATGTGAAGCGGCTGGGATGAGAATCAGCACCTCTAAATCTGAGGCCATGGTTCCCAGCAGGAAACCGATGTAGTGCTTTCTTCAGGTAGGGATGAGTCCTTACCCCAAGGGAAGGAGTTTAAGTACCTTGGGGTCTTGTTCGGAGTGAGGGGACCATGGAGCGTGAGATTGGTAGGAGAATCGGAGCAGGGGTGCGGTATTACATTCTGTTTATCGCACCGTTGTGATGAAAAGAGAGCTGAGCCAGAAGGCAAAGCTCTCGTCTAGCAGGCAATTTTCGTTCCTACCCTCACCTATGGGCATGAAGGTTGGGTCATGACCGAAAGAACGAGATCCAGGGTACAAGCGGCCGAAATGGGTTTCCTCAGGAGGGGTGGCTGGTCTCCCTTAGAGATAGGGTGAGAAGCTCAGTCATCCGAGAAGAGCTCAGAGGAGAGCCGCTGCTCCTTCGCGTCGAAAGGAACCGTTGAGGTGGTTCGGGCATCTGAAGGATGCCTCCGGGCGCCTCTAGGGAGGTGTTCCAGGCACGTCCAGCTGGGAGGAGGCCTCGGGGAAGACCCAGGACTAGGTGGAGAGATTATATTCCAACCTGGCCTGGGAAGCCTCAGGATCCCAGTCGGAGCTGGTTGATGTGGCTCGGGAAAGGGAAGTTTGGGGTTCCTACTGGAGTGCTGCCCCCCGCGACCCGACAACGGATAAGCGGTCGAAGATGGATGGATGGATAGCGCACAAGCACAAATGTTTCAAGATAATATAACATGTGTTGTTAGTGCACAAGTTACAATGTAAGCTCAGTGTTGCATAGGAATAAAAATAGCATAGACATTCAAATAAGTCTGAGCTTGTGAACACTTGTTTAACTCCCGCATGTGGCAAACCATCTGGCATTTGGAAATGCCGAAATGAACATACAAAGTTTAAAAAACAGGTCCCCATTTCATCTGACAGGTGCCACAGCAGAAACAGTCATACAGCAAAGCAGTTTTGTGATCTATTGGCCAAAAATACGCACAAATCAGCTTCTAGTGTACTAGTCCAGTGTCCTTTCAGTGAAGTGCGGCCTGGACTGGAAGCATGCAGGAGAATGGGAAACTCATGAACAGCTGTAGTTCTCCAGCAGGGCTGAACGATTAATCGTTTTCAAATCGAAATCCAGATTTTAAGGAATGCGATGGCTCATCGTGAAGACCGCATTTATTTGAATGTGCAATATTTAGTTGAATGTCTGGTGTAACTTTTGTTAACATTTATTATCCTCTTTAATATATATTACAGTTTTGCTGGATAATGTTACATATCACAGATTGTTTAAAGAAATGTCCTATTTCTGTGGATTTTTTATTACTTATTAACATGACCGAAGGAGGTACAATATGGAGTTTAAAAAACATAAATATTAAAAATTAAAAAATTGCAAAGCGATTTGTAGTTTTAAAATCTTGTTTTTTTCTTTGTTTTGAAATCGTTCAGCCCCTCTACAGTCTAACATGCACTCAGTGCTTCAGTGTGTCTACGGGCCAGCAGAAGAAAGGAAGCTGTTCACTGCAGCCTCAGTGAAGTACATTGCACTTCTAAACTGCAGCACTACAACACTGCTGTTCAGAAAAAAAACTGCAGTCCTGTAGAATATGATGAATTTGCAAAGGTTTTGCCTTTCGCTGACAACACAAATATTAATTACTTAAATTTGGGTGCATTTTGTTCTAAAGAAGATTAAAGCATACAGTGGAGCCCCAAAAAAATGGAGGGCTGGAAGGTTTGAGAAAACAGATGGCGAGGATGCAAAGAAGACGCTCTCTCCACCCAGTGCTGGACGCCTACAGGCTAATACAAGGAAAATGCTTGGTAACCATGTCCCCCACCCACCTTTAGTCACTACCATCAACCATCATCAAACTCTGAATCAATGAGCGATGAGACCCTGCACACATATCACACACATACAAACACACACACACACACCCACACACACACACACACACGAGAGAGGGATAGGGTAAGGTTGAAAGGTTGTGTTGTCACTGAGAGACAAAGAAGAGAAAGCTCAGTAAAGGAAAGGTTAGCAAGCACACACTCAGACGCACTGTAGGGTCACAAAACAGGGATTAATCAACATGTACTAGTACGGGGGGGATACAACCTGTTTTGGTCATATTTTTCCCCCTAATGTTGCACCTTGGCGGATAAGTTGAATATCGCGATAAGCTACGTACTCAGTTCTTCATTTCTGGTGCTTTCAGTATTCTGCTAATACCCAAAAAAATTCTATTGATGTAGAACAAACAAAGGAAATAATTTCTAACATTCTGCTATTGAACAAATTGAACATTGAATTGAACATAAAAGACACCACTAGAAAAAAAAATGAGTGCATTTTAAAGGGCGGCGTCTGCAGATATTTTCTTTCAACCCAGGATACGCACCAACAGCTTGCTCAGATTTCCACCTGCCGTCACACAACTGAACTCTGGAAAAGGCAACTATCAAAGGGGGCAATGTGCAATACAAATAGGGCTGCAACTAACAATTATTTTCCTAGTAGATAATCGATTAGTTGTTTGGTCTATAACATGTCAGAAAATGATGAAAAATGACCAGGTGTTCCCAAAAGCCAAGAGGACGTCCTCACATGTTTGTTTTGTTAACAACTCAAATGTAATATTCATTCATGTAAATATATCACATACATTATATTCCAGTACTTTATATTACTTTTATCTAACATTTTTAGCTCATTATATATTTTCTCATGTTGTTATTTTATATATATGTTGATTCTAGATAGACTTACATTTTTACAATATTTTATATTAGTTGTTTCAGTAATATCAAACTTGTATTTTATACTTTTTAACGCACCCTTGGGCTACACAATGACAGTTATGCGTTTGAACTTTGAAAAACTAACTCAAAAACCTCTGAGTGTCTTTTGCGATAGGTCGCCGACTTGCAAAGAGTTTATTATTGTGCCAGTTTATGTTGCCATACGGAAAAAAAAGAAAAAAACAATGTATTGTGCAGCCCTAACATAAAACACACACATATCTATCACACAGACTTCAAATACTATAGAAAAGCAGACATACTCTGTAGTTCTTGCTGGGGCTGTCTCCATGGACGTGTCTGCGTGGGAGGTACGGGGAAGGCTGGGGCAGAGGGATAGGGACATGTCATGTGTCTGGAGTTATACAATGAGGAATGTCGTCCAGCAGGGCCGTCTCCAACTCTATCAGGATCTGAGAAGGGACAGGGAGACAAAGGGTGGAAGAGACAGATGAGTGAGCAAAAGAGAAACAGTTGTGTGGATCCACTTTGTCAGAGAGGTTTGGGCAGTCGAGACTGTGTGTCTGGGTATTCTCGGTCTCCCTTGACATGTAATGCATGAAGGAGCCTCCTGTGCAATTTCATCTGCTAGCAACAACAGACAAATGCTTAAAAGCTGCTGTGTGGTCATATATGTAATGTAAAGAACCCATAACTAAAGTTTATGAGCTGCCAAACGAGCTTTTATGAAGACAAAAGGGGATACAGACGTGAGGAGTCAGCAGAGAGAATGGGGAGTGTAATGTTTAGCCCCATGGTGGAAAGAGAATGAACTCAGGAGTTCTTCACCTGGTGCTTCAATTTATTATCAATCACATGGAAGTGCAGTATTGCAAGGGTGACTATAGCAATTCAATCTCATCCCAATGATAGACAAGATCAAACGCTATATAGCCCTGACTATCGCACCTGCACCTGCACCTGCACCTGCACCTGCACCTGCACCTGCACCTGCACCTGCACCTGCACCTGCACCTGCACCTGCACCGCCCTGCACTGCACCTGCACCTGCACCTGCACCTTGCCCAGAGGAGCCTTGGCCTCCTTCCTTTATACCAGAAGCCTCTCCACAAGACAAACCAAAGTTAATTGGAAATTAATCAAACACCATTATGTTATTTACCATTCCCAAACATTCTGGCTACATTAATACACAATATAACAACTATAATATCAAAATGAAATGTTACATGCTCAACAAGCTTCTCAAAACAGACTCTAGACACTCCTGACACACCCTGTACTAGCGGAACACTTGGAACATTCTGGGTCTTTCCTCTAAAAATTACTCCAGACTCTGTCACCCTGTTTGCCACTTCGACCTAGATCCTGCTTGAAGATGAGAACAAGTGAATGAAACCTTGGGTAACTCCACTAACCTAAAATAAAGACTTGAAACGAATTGTGTATGTGTTGTATTTATCCAACCATGATCTCTAGTCTTTTGACCGTACTTAAATGAGCTGAAATAAAATGACAAACCATGTGTTCATTGATTCAAGCCACAGCTAATGATAATACTCACGCAAACCGTCCTATGCTACTGCTCATACTAAGTTAGCATGATAAGACCTACTACCACCGTTTAAATGAACGCATGGGGTGCCCCATGACAGAGAGACTGTGGATCCGACACTAAGTTAACAATATGACCGCGTATGTGTGTTATTTTACCGACAGATAGGCTGAAACTGACATTTGGATATTTGACTTGGTAACAAAATGTTTGCTGCAAACGTAAATTAGACATAATGTTAGCCTTAGTGTCCGGATCCCCCAGTCTCCTAGTCTCTGTGCTGATTCCTCACGTCTGTATCCACTTTTGTCTTCATAAAAGCTCAGTTTTTCGGGTCAGCAGCTTATAAAAAACAAGTCATGGTTGTTTATCCTATTGTAGTAAATACCACTACAATAACGTTTAGGCATTTTTGTTGTTTGCTAGCAGACAAAATTGCCAAGGAGGCTCCTTTACGCAATACAAGTCACTGGAGAGGAAGCAGCCTACAGGAGGAGGAGGAGGCCTAACCGGTGTCAAGGTGTGAGAACAACAACCTCAACCTTAAAGGGACAAGAAAAAAAAGATGAAGGTGGACATGAGGAAGAAGAGGAGACCTCATCGGCCACTGAACATCGGGAGCCAAAGTGGAGAGGGGGAGAAGCTTCTAATACCTGGGTGTCTACATAAGTGAGGACTCAATGGAACACTTAACACCACACAGCTGGTAAAGAAGGCTCAGCAGGGGCTGTATTTTCTAGGGGGGGGGAGGTTTGGCATGTTGCCTAAGATCCTCCAACTCCTACAGCTGCATGTTTGAGAGCATCTGACCGCTGCATCACCGTGTGGTACGTCAGAGCTACTGCTATGGACCACAAACGCCTGCAGAGAGTGGTGAAGATTGCAGTACCACTGCCCTCTCTGCTGAGCATTACCACCACAGGGTCCACAGGAGAGCCGCCCCATCTCAAGGACCCCACGCATCCCCAGCACGGACTGTTCACACTTCTACCCTAGGCCGGATGTACACTGTAAAGTGTTAATCCTTTAAATTGTTTTAATTTATATATATGTACAGTATATCTTGTAGATTTTACATTGGCATTCGGTGACAGCAAAAGAAGAATTTTATTGTACAGGGAAACACGTGTCTTTACTGTGCATGTGACAGTAAAACTTTGAAACTGAAACTTTGAGAGTTGTTTTCCCTCTGGTGGGCTGGCATTCAGAGTCCATCCCTTAACACTCCTCTTCACTATCACCTCTCAGCTTCTTTCTCAAAGCTTCAGTAAAGGGCTGGAAAAGTAGCTTATGATACAGCATATACTGTATATGTAACTTATAGTATTCACTTATATTCCGTTTATTGTCCGTGAGAAAACACACATAAGAT
Organism: Etheostoma spectabile; assembly: GCF_008692095.1. Classification (NCBI taxonomy): domain Eukaryota; kingdom Metazoa; phylum Chordata; class Actinopteri; order Perciformes; family Percidae; genus Etheostoma; species Etheostoma spectabile. The sequence goes on along the minus strand of NC_045734.1, from coordinate 4,804,393 downwards.
AACAGCATAAGAAATGCAGGTAATGTAGCAGCAATAGCTTATCTGCAAGTGTTAAAAATATACAAGTATATAGATATCAGTGTGTCGCACCTCTCCCAGGAATCACTCTCCTCCTCCTGGACTCGGGCTGGTCCCACACTGTGATCTCTAGCATGCGCGCTCTTGAAGTCCCGCGCGTGGAACGTGGGAATATAGGAAGGTCTGGTTCACTTGGGTTCAGCGCTCTTCTTCACTGTTTTAGTCCGCCGTTTACTCTTATCAATAGAACAAAGGCATGAACACACCAAGTTTAGATTCCAAGCATGTTTCTAACAATGACATTAAAACGGTGTTCCCTGAAAGGTCCCCACAGGCTGATTTACTATGTATTTAGCACAGGAGTTTTTTGCATAATGTCAGGTGAATATACCTGTCTTTACCCTCGGTCCGTTTTAGCACTTGTATCTATTTTATATTTTAAGTATTTCTCTTTAAAGCCACTTCTGGAAAAAAACCAGTCTTCTTGATTGGTTAGCATTTCCAGGTCTTCACTTGCACTCATGCAGTCATTGCACTGTAGCGGCACTTTCTACCTATATATATATATAGTATTATATATATATATAGTATAGTATAGTGTGACGTCACAACTGTACAGAAGTCCTGACGGCTTGTTTAAAGGCACAGTTTCTGAATACAGGCTGTGCATTTCTCTTTTATAATCACAAAATACATGGAAATCTCACTTTTTACAATAGTGACTTTTAAAATAACAAGGATGGAGATGTCAAGTTGTTGGCATTAAATACTTTTTTAACTTCATACAGCAAATTAAAACTATAAGTGAAGTAGATAGCTATCCCTCTGATTATAGTCATTACTGCTGGTATGATGTCATTTATCTGTAGTATTACTGGTGTACTGTGCGTGTGAGATGGACCCACAAATGCAAGAAAATGAATACAATGACCTTACCTCCTATCAGGCAGGAAGTACATCTTGACATAGGGGTTCCGGGGTCGTCCGTCTGGTCGGGGTGGCAGGTCTATGGCTTGAAGGACGTTGACGATCAACTGATGGCCCACTTGTCGTACCACAGCTTCACCTGTAAAAATGTGTGAAGATCGTTAGCCTCATGCATGTTTATATCCATTCACATGAACCACATGTCTCTCTTTTCAGATACTCACAGATAGCTGTCCAGGCAGTACCAGAGGAAGGTCTCGAAGGGTCCCGGGGCTGGTAGGGGATCACTGATATCGAGGGAGGTCCATCTTTTGCGACTCAAAGAACTGGAGCCTGCTGTTATAGAGAAAACAGTTGTTAGAAATCAGAAAAAAAGCAGTCAACCCCAAAATGTAGACTAGAGCACACTTTGAAGACTTAGTCTCTCCAGATAAATACTTGTAGCCATATACAGCCAACAAAGCAGCACCATAAACACTTACTAGATTCTAGAGGAGGGGGGAGACTCTGGGATTCTGGGATGTCTCGTTAAAAAGCAAAAGAGAGTCAGTGAGTTCTTCAAATGTACAGAATAGCAGTACTTAAGATACTTTAGGATGCACAGTCGGGACTTTTGTAAACATTCATTGAAGAATGAGTGAAAGATTTATGTCGACAAACAATTGTATGGTAGAAGAAGATTGAGCAGTCAATCAAATACACGTTTACACGTTAAACGGTTAGGGTAGTAGAGGAGAAAAGGATAGCTGGAAAAAGGAATTTATCTTTGGATCTAGGTTTTAGGAAGACGTGAGGGGAAGGGGATCCACCCATTAAATCACTACTTACGATATGCTCTATATCTTTTCTCAAGAAGTTTGGACATAATTCGGTGGATAGATCTTTGAGATAAAGGAAGGAGACATATCAAAAGTGTTGTCAATGCCATGTTAAGTACTTTAATGATAATATGTGTGATGACGTTACTCTTACCCTAAGGTCTTGAAACAACATTTCCACTTGAGGTTCAGCCTGGATTCAAGGATAATGTGTACACTTCTTTCTTAGTTGCCCTGGCAACGATTCCCATTACTGCAGCACCTCGTCACCTGGAACCAAGATGGCCGACATACATAATGATGATCCAGCCTGAGGCTATCTCGCAGTTCATTTGATTAGAAAAACTAACACAGACTGTACATCTTGAAGTCAAACTGAAATTTAAATTCTCTTCATTTTTGTTGTGAGGAAATATAAACCACAATGCTAATGCAGCTATTATGCATGTTTTAAGAGAGATAAAACTGGTTTGGAATATTTGTGGAAATGAATAACTTTAAGTCTGAGTGGGTGCTTCTTTTCAAACAGTTGGAAAGCTGAAGTTGCTATCAACAGTGCACTGTTTTCTGGAGATTGTCACACTTTGTGTAACCTACAAAAAGACATTTTGGACTTGTGTGGCTATCAGCTGAAAGCGATTTAAGCTGTCTCACCTTTATAACATTCAACGTGCAATATGTAAGCTGCTAGTTTCTTTCCACTCAGAAAGTGCAAGCTAACAAGCAAGGCTAAATAGCTTCACTTAGAAAGTGGAAGCTAGTTCTATGCTTGCCAATGTTAGCACTGATTCCCCCTGGATATTACTCTTTGTTTGGGCTATTTTAACTACTGCGAGTCATCTACAGCTCCTGCACACTATAGAACAATGTTTGCACCTGCTCGTAGGTGTCCCAACATCTGCAAGGCTGCCTTTCTTGACTTTGGTGATGAAGGCCCCGAGTCTCCCTGCTCTGTCATCTTCCCTCCTACCACCTGCACACAAAGGAGAGAAAGGAGAATGAATGAATCTATATCGACAAGGTTTCTTTTTCGAGGATTTATCAGGTGCCGCCGCAAGTTCTGCCATTTTCGTCCAGATGTCCCTCACCTTCCGCTTTCTTTGTGTTGGCATTCTAACCTCCGGTGGATTTTGAGGACTACGGTTACCTGCTCCTCAGATCTCTACAGCTAGCTAGACTATCTGTCCAATCTGAGTTTTTTGTTGCAAGACTAAAACAACTTTAAACGAATATGTTCCACCAAAACAAGTTCCGATGCTATTTAGCAGAGGTTCCAGGGCTCTGTCTGGCTTAGCACCACCCAAGCGATCGTGACTGATTTAAGAAATGCCAAAAAACCAGAACAAGTTTTTCTCCTATCCCGGAATGCTGTGTGGACTAGCCAGACCCTCCTCAGCAGCGCTGTAGAGAAGGTCTGGCAATGCGAGAAAAGCCATTGCTCAACAGGCACTATTTTACATATTGTAACAATTTCAATGTCTGTTACCTAGTAAAAAAACCTGGCTTTCACAGGAATTACAAAACATCACTATTTCTAGTTTGAGCTCATTTGGTAGTCAACTGAAGTTAAAACAATACTAACTAATTATTAAGAATCCAGGTGTGATCCAGGTTGAATGTGGGTGATTGTTGCTTACTTTTAGGCCGAGGAGGGAGCCAGCCTCGCGGGGCATTGCCGACCTCTTGCTTAGCGTGATGCGTCCGATTAGGTGGTCGCCCTCTTTGGACGGCTGCCATGTAACTGGATGCTATAGGAAAAGTTATGAGGCATGGGGAAGGAGTGTAGGGAATAATGTAGGGAAAACAAGGAGAGAGAAGGAAATTGTAAATTTCCTCAGTCATTATAGACTATGTAAGTTGTAAAAAATGATTAATGCATTAATGCATGACCAGTGTGTAGGATTTAGGGGAATCTAATGGCAGGAATTAAATTAAGGGTGTATAGAGTCACCAATACAAACATCAGTCACACGGTTTTACAATCACAGATACAACTACATCGGACCCCTGCATCGGTTTAAATGGACCAAGATCAGGCTGATGTCCCGGTTCTAACGTTACCAATCGGCTTTGCTGTCAATTTAACGAAGCTGCTTGGTGTGTTGCAATGCTCTTGAAAGAGACAGGTGTGTATTTATGTGCGACGGAGACAAAAACATGGCCATTTGTGTGATTAAGAAATGTCATTCATATTCGATGTGGCGGGGATCAGCAATCAGTGCCTTTGTTTGGGTTTGCAGAAAAAAACCTGTGCTGACTGCAAGGTTTTGTTTTTGGAGTTAGCTTTGAAAGTGGCTGAGTAACATACAATGTGGATGATGTAAATTGTACTGGCGGTCTGTTAGTCATCCATCCATGTGTGTGTTCATAAACATGTGGAGATCGGGTATATGTGTTTGGGTCTGGTAAGTTTATATTGACATTTATATGTCTAAGATGTCGTGACATTAGCACAAATGTCCAATAGCCATGCTAACGCTCACAACAGTATAATTGTACTCAAGTGTGTACTCACGTAATAGTATGGCTCTGCTGTATATTATTAGTATGGAGTGCTCACAATGGCTGTGTAACGTGGACCTGTGTTTGAGTACTGTGTCTCCTGAAGTTACAGTGTATTGTTTAGCATCTGACGTTGGCTTTACTGTCTCTTGCCCCTTTTACAAAATATAATATTATTGAAGATAGACAATGCTTCTTTTCAAGAATTGGCGTGTTTAATTATAATGGGAAATTATGTTTGAAAATTAAACAAATAGACTGTATCTATCACAATGAGTTGGATCCATCATGTCGCTCGAATGGTTTCAACATCGAATCGCACTGAATCGTCCACATTAAAATGTATTGTCCCTGAACCGTATTGTAGCCCATGTATCTAGATACGTATCAGAGAGCGTCTATAAGGGAAAGATGCAACCCTTCTAATATGTTTTAATTTGTGTATGATCACCTGAAACCTGAAAGAATTAAGACAAATGTTTTCTGAGTTTAGAATAAGCCGTCTACACCGGGAGCATGTGCTCTCCAGACGGCCTGCCATTTTGGTACCATTAGTTTCTACAGTAGTCTAGAACCGATGAACCAAACACGGGCTCTAGAGAGGCCTTTAGAGTTTTTTTACCATTTCACGCTGGAAAGGGAGGGATTCAGTTGGTTGCAATCTGCAACCTCACAGCTAGATGCCATTAAATCCTGCATGCTGGTCCTTAGAATTTGTGTATGTGTTTGCATGTGTGTGTGAGTTACTGTAAGTAAATTGGGGAGACGAGCATAATGGTCTGAATCTGTCAAGTTTGATGATGAAATTAAGCCACACTGTAGGATTAGAGAATGACAGTCCCAGTCACCTGCACAAAAAGACAGAAAAAGAAAGAGGACCGGTCAGTACCCAGAAGAAATGTGTCTCTCATGCAATGTCTATACATAGTTCCAGGTAGGAGAGACTGGGAAAAATATTTTAGGTGTTTATATTAAACTAGAAGGGCACCTCGGAGACTGCAGTCCTCCACCAAGGCATGTCCTATCTGTAGACTGTATATACTGTATATCTATATATATACTGAATTATGAATGAATGAATTCAGATATATAAAAAATATTTTAGGTTTTATATTAAACTAGAAGGGCACTCGGAGACTGCAGTCCTCCATTAAGACATGTCCTATCTGTGGACTGTATTTATACTGTATATATATATAATATATATTATAATATATATAATATATATATACACACACACACACACACACACACACACACACACACACACACCCACAGTCTAAGGTCCTATCTTACAATGTTAATGCAGTGTGTGAATTTACCAGTCAGGAACTCATTTTTTCCCGATGATTCAGACACCCATGAATACAGCACAAAAGTGACAAATATTTGGTATGCCCTCTAAAATTTTATAGGTTGTTTTGGCCCGTGCTACCTTTCCACTAGTTTTATAAAATCAGGTCAGTAGTTATTCCGTAATCCTTCTGACAGAAAAACAGACAAACCAAGCAGAAAGCCAAACTCTGGCTAAAGGTAAAAGAAAGTTTTGACACAGTTGGGGCGCTGTTGTCAGTGTCTCTCTTGTCCTAGTCTTCCCATCCTTCTTATGCATCTTTCACAACTTGGTAGACACTGGTAACTTTAATAAACATACTGTGGGAATGCACGTATGTACCATGTACCCTGACAAATTCAATACAATTAATTCCATTTATTTATAGTATTAAATCATAAGAGCTTTATCTCAAGATACTTTACAGATCTAGACCACACTCTATAATTTACAAGGACCCCAACAATTCTAGTAATTCCCCAGAGCAAGCAGTTAGTGTGACAGTGGGGAGGAAAAACTTCCTTTTAGGGAGAAACCTCGTACAGACCCAGGCTCTCGGTAGGCGGTGTCTTACGGGCTCATTTAGAAATTGAATGGAGTAAAAAAGAATCATAAAGACAAAAAGTTACATAATTCAAATAGCATCACAGAACCACAGCAACAACAAAACTGACTCTTAATCAACCTGATTCACTGTGCTGGTCTATCCGGAGCTCATGCCAGAGCCTGGCCAGGGACTAGACACCAGTGCCTGTCAGGGTATCCCAGCTCTCATTAACACTGACAGATGGTCGGCTCGAGTAGAACTAACTGGCCCAGCACCAAACCAGAGAAGCCTGTCAGGTTTGTGGCCACTTTTCCACCACATGCATAAAACAACAGCAAGATGACATCAGATGGGATTTAAAAAGAATTTAAGAGCTTCAGTTTCAAGGTAAGGAAATGTTCGAGCCTGGCACAGAGCGAGATGAAAGCTACGTTGGAATGTTCGGGGGAGGAAAAGAGAGCAGGAAGGGAGAGACCAACCTTCAACTGTATGGGAAATACATATGCAAACATGCAGCCACATTTTAGTAGTCTAAAATACCAATTAAATGCTCTGGAAATCAGAAAAAAAGTCTGAGTAGACATGACCCCGTGCGCTAATCTGAAAACTGAAAGTTACTAAGATGCTTGAGAGGATAAATGCTGAATCCACCGTTGAACTGCTGAGTAAGGGTTTTTGGTTTGGGATAGGGCAGATTACAAAATCTGGGCTGCTCTCTAACTGATGCCGCATCAAAGCATCCACTCTTTGCAGGTATTAACGTAGTATGTTCTTGATAAACTGTGTGTGTGTGATATATATGTGTGTGTGTATATGTGTGTGTGTATGTGTGTGTGCTGTGTGTAGTAACTGCTGGTTTACCAACTGCAGTGTAAAATGAAACAAAAATCCAACAAAATCAACCGTTTGACACTCACCTCCAGCACAATGTCTACGCAAACTACCTACACAGCAGCATGGGATAATTTGGTTCATTTAACACGATTTACTAATTCAGTTCCATGTATTTCAACCGGTGTGGTAAATTCAACCTAGACTTAGATCCAAGGTGCAAATTCATAAAAATATGCACAGAATTTCCCCTCTGGTCTACATATCCCTAATTTGTATAATTATATATATATACCTAAAATATAAGTATTTTACACTAAGAAAGCGCTGTAACGTCTATAGTGCCATAGAAACTAGTCAACAGAAAATGACATCAGAAAAAGGATCTAAATCATCAGTGCTAAACATCAGAATTTGGCATCAGAGTTAAAGCAATGACTTCAAAATTACACTGATGCTCTACAAAGTGGAAAAGACAGGCGACAAATTAAAGACAACATGCGTTATGATTGAGCGGAACTTTTCAAAAGTCATGCTCTCTGCATGAGCACATACAGTAATACAATATATTACAACAAGTTCATATTCAATATATTTTCTGGGCACCTTTGAAGTAATTCTGGTAATGTAGTAACCACACACAACAACACACACACACACACACACACACGCACGCACGCACGCACGACGCACATTGTGTGTGATGTCTGAATTTCCCCTGGGGATCAATGAAGTATCAGTGATGCAGTGACATACAATTAAAAAAAGAATCTTAAATATTAATAGATTTTTGGAATTCTATTGAATCGGTAGGTTTGAATTGCGTTTGAATACAAATCAATTTTTTTTTACACACGTCCACCAGTTAAATTAAAGCCGCCCTTGCTTCCATTTTACTTCAAACATTGGGTCAAACCTGCTATGTCAATAGTCAACAATCAATCAGTTGTTATCCGATACCTTCTTCCCAACCTCAACGACTAGACTTTCTGAGATGCCTGGTGTAATATCCTTCAGGCACCGCCGATCCCTCCCATACATCAGAGCCGCAGTCTCTGGACTCATTGGGCAGAATGGGCAACCACATTTAAAAACAGTTTACAATAACCTGCTAAGAGGATTCTTGGAACATATACTGTACAGAACTGTTTCTGCATAAAAATACAAACAACATCCATCATGTCTGTGTTGTGATTGAAAAAAAAAACCAAAGCTTGTAATCCAAGCTATATGCACGCATTGCCTCAATGCTGGTGCTCTACATTAAACTCGTGTTCTACAACTTTCTCACTTGTCAAATATGCTGTAGTTGACAGAATGTTTACCGGTCTAAATAATCCAGATTATGTTAGGTAAAGGCATACTTGTTCTATTAGGTTGTTTCAAGGATATATGAAGATAAATTAATACTTTCCCGGAATATGGCTGGGCTATTTACTCTATTGTAATGACCCTCTGATGATCACCTGTGTGAATTGTCCATACTTTACTTATACCTTAAAGCAAAAGCTAATGTTACCTGTTAAATACCTGTTTTACCTGACAGGTGTTTACTCATAGATCAATATGGATCATTTAGGCTTTAAAAAAGTTACAAATATTAAACATATTTAACCTTACAACCACTTTTTTGCTGTATACAGCATGGGGTACAGCAGAATCCTGCCTTATTGTTTTTGATAATGCTTTGATTGTGGATACCTAATGTCAGTATGCATACATTCAAGTATAAGTTCCCCGTTTATCAACCAATTCCCAAAGGGTTAAAACACAGTTCAACAGGGCAATCATACCGGCCTTTCACACACAGCAGTCATCTGACTTAATATTAAATAGATAGATAGTACTTAAAGCGGCTATATATACATTTTTACAATAATAGTGTAGGGATGAAAAATATGAAAAATGTGACAATATGAAAGTGGTCGCTGTGCTGTTGTATCGTCCCTTTCAGCTTTACATAGTTCACAGTAGCTACTACTCCCTAACTTTACTGTTTGGTCACTCTCATCGCTCTCATAGTATATCTGAACGATTTGGGATTATCTTATTTTCTCTTTTTCTTCCAGATATTGAAATTGTGATAGCAAAATATAGCTAAACAGAAAGATAATCACTGGTAACAGAAAAATATGTCATGGAGCATATAAAACCTGAGACACCATCAAACTGCTCTACATTCTTATGCAAGGATGAGAACATGGATATGAGTTTCAGCAATAAGTGTTTTTCTTTAATATGCATGGAACATTGAACGTTAACACAGAACATTTAGCACCAAAGCGATGTTATAACAACATTTCTGGAAAACATCTATTGTGCAACATTATACCAGCATTTATCTAATGAAAAAACTTGAATAAATAATAATTATAATATAATAAAAAGAGGAATAACAACTGTTGGACCAAAGTTACACAACATTCGATTAATAACAATTTTAAAACTATTAATCGTTCGTCCTATCTCATAGCACAGAACTGGCAGCTTCAGGCAGATGTTTCCTCACTACCTCTTCAACACCAAAACGAAGAACATAGGGAGCATTATGCTGCTAAAGAGCCAGGTATTTACCCTTCAGGAGTCGGTAGAGACCAAAAGCAGAGCTAAAAGATACACGTATACAATGTTTGCCAGGTAGCCAAAAACATGACTTCAAAGTAAATGTGCGTAGTATTATAGCGCTTTTCCAGTCTTAACAACTGCTCAAAGCGCTTTTACATCTACAGGAAACCTTCACCATTCACACACATTCATACACTGGGCCGGGGCTGCGTACAAGGTGCCACTGCTCATCAGTAAACATTCATACAATTCACACTCCGATGCGCAGCACGGGGGCAACTCGACAATGACTGCAGCCGGCGGGATAGACCACCAACTTTCCAATTGGCAGGCAAAGCTCTACCACTGAGCCACAGCCGCCCCCTGTGTGAATGAAATGAAGCTATTCTTGCTCTGTAATTGATGGAGTGTAAATAAGCAACGTAGTGCTAACAAGTTTGCTATATCAACTTGAAGGGGCTCATATGCAGAGATGGGGACTCGAGTCTGAGACTCATACTTGCATCGCACTTAAGTCGCACAAACAGCTGACTTTAGACTTGACAACCAAAGACTTCCGACCTGACTCAGACTCGGCTTTGAGACCATCAATAACCTATTTTCATGCAATTATTGCATTTAATGTGATTTCTATATGTTATAGGCGCATATATGTTGGGAAATGTATATGACAGCTTTGCCATCATGAGAAACGAAATGATGCGCTATGAATTATGTGCGCAGACTCACATATAGAAAAAATGCATTAAAAACGGCAACACACCAAGTCCTCCCGAGTTGGGCTTTTGTCATTATTTGCTTTCAATAACTTTGTAAACAGGGCAGTAAGCAAACAACTACATGCAAGGTATGTGACACCCAGATAAATGTGCGAACGTCAACTTCATCAGGATTTTCAAAAACATCCAGTCACTTGCAAAGTGAAAGAGACATTTAGCATAGTCACAGGTAAGAAGCTAACATTGCACAGTGTTTTGCTAAAGCTGGAAAAGGCAAATTGAATCTTTATAGTTGTAGTTGCTGAGGCTCAGACATCCATTGCACACAGGAGGCGGGATGCACGGATCCATCTCCCACGGAACCAACGCTGTGTCAGGTGAGCAAAACTCATGTGAGCATAATTGATCCCTTGGATGATTGTAGACTATTAAGTGAACAAGGTGTACCCGGTCTCACACGCTAACACGGGCCACTTGACTGTCTTAATTCTGCGTGGCACAGCGGATCTGTGCGCACTGTTACCTGCCGTGGAGACGCTGGTCTCACTAACCTCTCCCTCTGAGTCGCATCTCCCTCGGGCGGACTCATTTTCACTGAGCCCACTGAAACTTGGAAAATAAATGGCATTACATCAGTGAGTTCAAACTGCGTATTGTGTGTAATTTGAACTGACACTGATAGCTTGTGTTTTGTAATGGTGTGGCGCTGCCACTATTGTCTTGATTTCCACTAGACACTTTTTGAGTGAAAGAGACGTAGCGTTTAGCATATATCAGCAATCATAAGCAAAGTGTTGTGCTAATACTGGGAACAGGCCAATTGGATCTTCACAGTTGCATCCAATGAGTGACAATAATATTTCACCAGGTCTGAGGGCTAGAGGGATGTGTTAAGGAGACCCCATAATGGAATTTGATACTGTACTGTATGGATGGTAGCTACAAGATATGCTTGAATTCTAAGAATACAAAACAGTGTAGGGACAGATCTGGTGGCCAGAGACTTGACTTGTTGCAAAAAACTTGAGATTTGACTTGAACTTGCAAAAAATGGTTGTGAAACATCTCTGTCATTTATCAATAACCAAGTTTCTATCTAAGCTTATATAGAAACAAACAACTTCCACTAACTGTCATGCAAGTATTAGGACACAGGGCGCATTGAGATAAACAATTGGTGGTGGTAATTTAAGACTGGTGCTATTAATCATTGAAGAGGAAAAAAACGAATTCCATCAAATACCTAATGCATTCTATGTAAGGAAACATTCTGCACATTATCCAGCAAACATGTGCTTATGCCACAGATGAGAGTAAAAGGAAACATCCTGTTTCAAGGCCCAGCTAGCTAAAGAGTGTTTAAAACAGCTAATAACTCAATCACCACCATCTACCCATTACCGTCGTTGAGTTATAGTAATCTGGATTAAAACATCTGGAACAGGCCCTTCTGGAGCGGTGAGACAGATAAGCTGACAGAACACAGCTAACTCTGCCTACAGCCGCTGAATTTAGACGCTCTCAGTGGTTTATAGCACAGCCTAGCATCGCTAGCATCGCTTCTCCAACAGCATGAGCGGCGGAATGCGTAGGTGTCAGCCAGCAGTTAGCAGCAGCATGCAACCACAGCAGGCTGGGTTTGGGTGGTGGTCGTGGCTGGCTACTTGCAGCTGGCTAGTGTAGGCTGTTTGCGAAGCATTACGTAGCATGCGAGCCACTGACCTAAAATCCACAAATTGCTGGCCCTAAATCACAGGGACTCTCCAAATAAATGAGAGCTGTCTGCAGCGGCGGCAGGGTTTAGCCACAGCACAGAGGTGTAGATGAAACACAAGGATCGGATTCACTGTGTGCTGGGTGGGTGGGTATAGTTTTACACTCTGAAATGAAACAAGTATACCAAAAGTACATTCTCTTTTTTTTTTGCACATTATCGTAATCTACCAAGGGTTTCTGGTGATGCTAGTGGCTAGGGAATAATGGTCATGACGTTTGGGAAGAGGAAAGACGTTGCAATGGAAAGCTTCTGTGCCATCTCTTATTTACACTTTTAAAACTCCTTCTCAGGTAAAATGAAAAAGGGGGTTGAATGATTTGTCACAATCATCCAAACGCGGGATCTTTTCTCTCTAGAGTATTAGTGCAGGCCAATTAGCAGCACAATAGCTTACAAAACAGGACTCTAAGCCAACACCACAGACACGGGGTAAACAGTGCAGAAGGAGATGCAGGCAAAGTTTGAAAGTATTTAGCGCACAGATCAAAATGAGGTCTGTTTTGATTTGGTAGACAGACTGAGAATGGTGAGAATAAAAAAGACAGCAGCTTTTTCTTTGCCTAACTTCAACAAATAACTTCGGGGACCAGTGCCTAAGGAGGAAATGGATGACAGCAACACGTGCAAGGGTATGCAAGTGCGGGTAGGTTTAGTTAGTGAGCTCGTGGATGAGCACATCTGTCTGATGACTTTCTCGCTGACGCTTTCCCATGCCACGTCCTCACAGCTGGTGTACTCGGGCGTGGAGCCGCCTCCCCTCTGAGCTGCTGATGGACATCTGTTCTTGTTGACTCCGCGCCTCTTGTATGACAGTGGAAGGGGTGGCCGCAGAGCACTCAGACTGGTCCAGCTTGAGAGTCCTTCCTCAGCAGGTTGTCCCCACCCTTGTCCCTTGGTGTCCGTGTCGGACCGTGCTCCAGGCGGCCTTTGTTTGGCCCCAATCTGGACGGCACCGGTTCCCCAGGTGGGGTTCCTGATCTCACTCCACCCCTGCAGGTGGAGCGCCCCTCCAACCACCCACGGTCCTATCCCCATGTATGCTTGGTGGTTCTCCAAAAGGGCCTTGTGGTCTACCGCCCCTCCTCCACCTCCCCCCTCTGGCACAGACGGTTTTAAGGTACCTCCCCCTCTCCAACCCCTCTCCGTCGCTAGGCCCCAGTCCCACTTCATTGATCGCCAGATCGCTGTGCGCCGTTTTCATGCCGAACCTTGACACCCTGGGGCGGTGCATGCGCTCTCCCTGCTCCTCCTTCTGTGGTTTCACTGGTATCGTGCTAGGTTGGGTCACTACAAACGATTCTGGAACTCCTCCTCACGGCGCTGGCGCTCCCTCTGTCCTCGTCTCTGGCCGTCTCCGATGAGTTTCTGAACGAACCCAGTTCCCTCCCCGTCCTCGTAGTCCTGAGAATGGATCTTCTCCAGTCTCCGTCCATTCTCCAAGCGCCTCTCCCCTGGAACCACTCGCTCATCCGGGATGACTGAGATGGCAACTTCCCAGCAGCTCTTCGGCCCCTACCTCGGCCCAGACCCTTACCATTTTGTTCATGAGGGAAACTGGCTTTTTTCCTGGTGCTGAAGAGGATTTATTACCCAATATGTCCATGTACAGATATAAAACACAAGTGCATCTTTTCCATTTTAACAAGCATTTGTTTAAAGAAAATAAGGCTGAGAAGAGTTGTTTTGTACAGAAATATCTGTGCTAAGAACATCTTCTGTCTTTGCAAACCAACAAACAGATTAAATGTCCACTCGCCGACAAACTCTTACCTAACTCAACCCCTGGATGAAAACAAAGGGATTGCAAAAAGACCTTCAAGACTAAAACCTATGACCTCACTTCTGCCTGGTGAGAAACAGACACGGTCCATGGTTTTACCCCAGGATTAAAAACAAAGGAGCTAGCCTGCAACAGTCCTGGCTTCTGGGTTTTTGAAAAAAAAAACATGGTTCCCATTCTAAATTCTTTAATTTTTCCATCATTCTTAATTAAAAAACTAAATGACAAGAATCTTTGCAGCAACTGCCGCATAAAAATGACATATATCAGAGAAGAGGTGTCACTGGGTGTCTCTTAATGCCTTACTTTCTCTACGGTGGTTCACTTTGGGAGCGGGAGCCAGGCATGGTGTCGGCCCCTTGGCAGCAGTGACACTGGAGGCAAGCTGTGTCCCGTTCGGCGAGCCCCGCGTTGGCGGTGGTGCTGGAGGGCGGGGCTTGGGACCTAGAGGGAGAAGCTTCCTGTCCCGTGGGCCTCACCTCAGTGGACTGGGGGCCCATGCTCCCAGGTGCGCCCCTGACCCTGAAAACCATTCTCCTGATTTGGTAAGAATTCTGCGTGTTTTACGGCACAGGTTGCATACCCACATTACTACAGGGGTGAGAGGACAAAAGTATTGCAAGCTGGGTCCAGTAGACATTACACATTCAATCAATGAAATACCTAACAGCAAAATTTTTAGGCATGCCTGTGACACAGAAAGTACACCGAATTTACACTCACAAATAGTTTACTTAAACATATAGCTCTATCACAACAAAAAGCAGCATGTCCTTTATGGAGCAGGTTTCCTACTCTTAACTTTCACAACACCTTGTATAGCATATTCCGAGACATCAGATAAGCCAACCTTTAAAAAAAAAAAGAAATATTTCTCACACATGATTTCACCTCCTTCCTTTATATAGCTAATCAAATCTAGAACAGGCTCAGACGTGATAAGGACTGTGCTTTTTCAGACCATATCTGTGAACCATTTGGTGGAAAGCTATGGTAGTTCTGCAACTGTTATTTTAAACTACGGAACCCCTTAAACAGCAAGTTTCGACCTGCCGGTGTCTATTGCTGTAAGATTAAGACTCTATATTTTTTCAGGGAACCCATTATAAAATGTATGTTTTCAAAGATGATATGGTTAGGCTCTTGGTGGTGATATAATAAAAACAGCACACTTCAGAGTGGGACAAGACCTGAAGGGCAGCATTGACTCAAAATGGTTATGTTTCTGCATGTGTACATTTTCCACATCCCAAAAGGAGAAAGAGGAAAGCTATTAGTAGTTCAGTGATTTCATCTTCACGAGCATTCAATGCTTTTCTGTTATTTAGGACTCTCAAAATACTCTGAGAGCACAAGTAACAACTGATGTCCAGAATTGTACAGCAGCCAATTCAGTAACATTGATGCTTCACCTCTAAACAAACACCAATAAGTCAACATCAAATACTCACAGTGTAGACCATGGATACTTGAAAATCGCCTCACTTCGACAGCACAAAAACAGGGGTTTATTCCCACAGTATTATAATCCCAGCGGTTTATGTTTCAGAGGAAACAAAATCCAAAAGCAAAGCGGAGAAACAAGTGAGTCCTTGTATATACGCGCAGACCTTGGCCCAAGTGTGAGGAAAAAGGTCCCCTGGGACCTCCAGAAAACACCAAAGTTATCCTTGATCGTACACTGGAATGGGCTGGTAGCAGTCACTTAGCAGTTAGACTTTCTCGGCACGCCAAAGCACATTTATCATGGCGATTGAAATCAGGTTGCGCTGTCCATAATAATCTAATAATTAATCGCAGCCCGCACGGCCACAAGCTGTCGGCCGGCACGCCCAGCCACACACCACCATCTCTCTCCTGTCTCTGTCTGTCTGTTTCCAACCTCTGTACTCAGCTGTAGTGGCAACAGATTTGCAGTAGCCGTAATCCTTCAGGCCCTCGCCAGTTATTCTAATTCATCATTTGTGGCAATACCAGTCACGATTACCTAACTTCTACTACCAAATATTACACCCACCCCCCCCCCCCCCCACATCCGTCTTCCATTCATGCCCCTCGGCAGAAGATACACAGGTTAGAGATTAAGCCCAGATTGTGCCACCCCACCCCCCCCCATTCTTCTATCCCAGGACCTGATGGGTAAGTCATAACTACTTTATCAATGTGCAGTGAAATGTACAGCAAACAGAAGCACCCCAATTCAAACCTCAACGTTGCAGCACAAAGCAGAGAGGCACAATCGCGTCTTCATTCTGGGATCCAACTTTTAAACTTACTAAAGACATTTTGTAACTCTCTAATGCCAAAACGGACGATTGGGCTAATGGATTGTTCATAGTCCTTTTGCCAATCACGATGCCTGCTTGAAGCATGAAACAGGTTTTTTGTTCTTCAAAAAACCCTGCTGTGACCTTTATCCATGTTTGAATGTGACAGTTCAATAGCACTGGACACATTTCCAGGATGGCGCTCAAAAGTATTGAGTCGGGCGTACTCAAACTATCTGTCAGGACCACAGATGTTAATTGCTTGGGAAGAATCATAATTAGACAGTTACAATTAACAATACTAAAGAGTGGTTGGATACGCTTGGCTGCATTCTGCCAAAAAAACAAAAGATCACACAAAAAAAACTCTTGGTCGACAAATTGGGACAACACAAAACTTATTTGTTTAGATAAAAAGTCGTCCAATGCAAGATATCATTTTCATTATCAATAACTGTAGTGAAGGATATGTGCACTAGTACCGCAAGATGTTACAGCCAAGGCCCTAGTGTTGAGGTCCGAGGGTGTGTGCTAGTTGCCGCCAACGAAGATGAGGTGGAATGTCTCTAATCATCAGATTCTAAATCCTTGGAAAATTTGAAAGTATCATAAGAAAGCGAAAAGCATGGGACGACTATTCATGTACTAGTGGTTCTCAAACAAAGAGGAAAAAACAGACTCATTTTCTAGTGGCATGTGTTGTTATGGTTCTTAAAGCCTATGCACGGCAGCATGGGGAGGGTTCGTAGACATAGAAGAATATAGACGCATGGGCTCACACACACAGGATATAATACAACCTAATCCTTAGTTGGAGTGATTGTGCTCGGATGTTCCAGATAAGCACAGACAGATATTGTAGCAGGAATTAATGTGTGCTGGCTGTGTGTAGTGGTGTGTGATGTGTGGCTGTGTGTGTGTGGTGATTATGTCGATGAGATGCAAAGAGTCCCAACCTACAATATAGTCTGTGTGACCTCAGCCAAGAGCAACAATGGCTCCCACAGTCAGAGGCCCGCGCACTCTCATGTCACGCTGAAATTCAACTCTTCATGTGGAGCGGAAATGTGTGTGTGTGTCGTGGTGTGTGTGTGTGGTGTGTGTGGTGTGTGTGTGTGTGTGTGTGTGTGTGTGTGTCGTGGTTCTGTTGTGTGTAGAATATGTGAAACATATGTATACTAGGAAATTTTGAAACCTCGACTAAAAGAGAGTGTGCGTGCCGCCGCGAACGCTTCTTGTTGGAGGTCGTATGTAGTATGTGTGTGTGTGTGGTGTGTGTAGGGAAGAAGAGTGGCCATGCGTGCTACATGAAAAGTGTCAACTAATACTGTCGGAAAACCGAAAAAATTGTTTCTCATGGATAACAAATCACGGAGAACAGTATGAAGAGAAGAGGGACAACGCGTTGATGTTGGACGTAAAACTGAGAAAGACAGAGAGAGAGTGTGTGTGTCAATACTGGAGGACAAATAACAGCCAGACGTCAACTGAAAACACACAAATGACATTAGACCTGCTCATTCTGGTGTATTGCTTCGACAATAAGTAGAGATTGTCGCCATTCGGCCATATGTAAATATCTCTAGCATGCGTATTGTTCCTTACGTGCACGATATTCTTTGCTATGTAGTTATCCTGCTTATTGCTTGTTTCTTACTTACGGTCTGTCCCTCCTCTCCTTGCGTTCTGTCATTTGCCTATTACATATCCTTTGTTTCACACACGTCTTCCTTCGACTTTCTTGTCTTTATTTCTTCATTCTCTCACTCTACCTCAATGTACTTTAGTTCTTCATCTCCACATCTTCTAGCACTGCCGACACGACCTGAGACACAGACAAATGCAAGGACGGCCACCTGATAACATTACTCTGTACGATCCCATGCCCTTTACCCTCCAGCAAGCCCGCACAGCAGCGCTAGCTGACCAATCCATCATGCTGACAAAATGGTTAAGGTAGTGGTCTGTTAGCTTGCCACGCTAGCGAGTCGATCAACAGCAGCATTGACCAAACATGCATTCATGTAGGCCTGAATTGTCGGGAACACTCGCAGCTTCCTTGCCTTTCCTTAAAGGGGCAGAAATCAAGTGAGCCTCGGGGCCTGGGGGGGGGGTGGGGGGGGGGGCGCAGTGGGGAGGGTGTGTTAGGCTTGTTAGTGAGCCTGGCAGTTGACCCTTGCCATCAAACCACACACACAACAACCCACACCACAACACACACACACCCTTGGCAGAATGACGATATGACGGCAGCGCGGGTGTGTAAATGCCATCGTTCAGGGAATGAAATCCTGAATCGTGGGAAAAGAAAGCGACTGCAAAAGGCATAAGCCCAATTTCTCTATAATAGGTAGTAGATAAACCTGTCACAAGGCCAAAAATCTTCAGTGGTAGGAGAGGCTGGACAAGGAAAAGCAGGAGGAGAAGACATCCCTCGGCTCTTCATCATGCTCAGTACCCATCAATCCTCCAAATCAAAACGCAAATACTGTACGTTACATGCAACAGCCGACAGAGGGAGTACAGCAATAGCGGTTTCCTGATGATGCACAATTCTGAGCAATCAACGTATTTCAATCCGTACAAGACACAACAAGCGTTACTGGAAACTGTTAGGACGGGATACATGAGTAGCCTATGTACTGACTGCAGGACCCAGGTTTCACATGGTCAGCCAAGATTAGGTCTTGAAGAGATGGGTAATCTAAAAAGGGATGGAACAGAAAAAAACACCTGGAAAGCAGGATCCACACTAGTGTTAATGATAGCCAGGAAGTCTTGTAAGAGGATGAAGAAATGAAGGGTGCTGTCAATCCAGGAGGGGCTGTGGAGATGGCTAGGGTGGAGGCGTCGTGAGAAACGGTTTGCCAGGTTGGATTTCTAGCCACTAGAAAATGGCGGGAAAGTCATGAGCTCTCTGGAGGGCTCGAAGAGCTTTGTGCTGGGGAGATGACGTGTATGATGGGCTCACTGGTGGTTGTCATTCAATACCACATTTTAGTTGGCTTTATGGTTATGTTATTTGTCACATATCGTGTTGACATGGTCTCGGAATACCGCGAGTTACTGTGTCATCTTTTCATGGTTTTGTATCGGGTGG
This sequence comes from Etheostoma spectabile, assembly GCF_008692095.1. Classification (NCBI taxonomy): domain Eukaryota; kingdom Metazoa; phylum Chordata; class Actinopteri; order Perciformes; family Percidae; genus Etheostoma; species Etheostoma spectabile. Next base: position 4,785,209 of record NC_045734.1, on the reverse strand, counting down.
CTGAGATGATGATTTAATCATTGATATAAATAAGCTATTTGGCACCGCAGTATCGATCTCGTACAGCAACATAGAAAACGACTACAGCTAGCGTGTCGAGTATTTGTCCCCATCCCCTAGTATTGAGCATGTTGCTCTTGGTTTTTGCACGATCGCAGTAGGTGCGCTCTATATAGGAACTACAGGCGTGTTGTGAGAGATATCGTCAGCTCTGAATATCGCGTCTCGTGCTATGTTTCCCAGGTCATTACACACATCTGTTGTAGCAGCAGGAAAGATTTGGTGCCCAATGATTGTTGTGGGTGAGGATGACAATGAGGAGAGAGAAAAAGAAAAGGGTCAAGACCGCTACGTAGATTGGAGATGAAGGGAACAAAAAGTGTTACCAAGGCGACTACAGATCAGTGGTGTGAAGAGGAGTGGAGGAGGAGGAATGGAGGTGAGGAGGAGGAGGATGAGGAAGGCAGCAGGGGATAGTCATCTCGTACAAGAAAACATGATTGAGGATTAGCAGTTGCAGCTCCCGTTCGACAAGTAAAAAGTCAGAGTCAGCTTGTGATGGGGGCCTGTGTGTTGCTGTACCATGTGAATCAAGCCCGCATGTGTGTGTCAGTGTAAAATGAGGCCAAAAACTAATTTAAACCCACAGGGCACCAAATACACAATTTAACATGCAGAAACAGCTGCAACCGGATACTAAAAATCGAATTAACATAGTAATGCAAATACTTTAGTACTAGAATGTCGGTTGTTTTCGTACTATATGGTGTGTTAATGTTTTCGCTCAAACTATAAAGACTATATAAAATGGTTGTGGGTGTAATTTGTGGATTGTGACCAGGAAACAAGTAAAAAATGACTCTATATTAGCCTTTTAAATATGAGAGGTTTCAGCATGTAGGCTATTCTCTTAATTAAGGTGTGTGGTGGTGTGGGGGTGTGTGTGTGTGTTGTGGTGTGTGTGTGTGGTGTGTGTGTCGTGTAGTCGTGCTTGAATTAGAAGCGCAGCGCTTGCCTGGTATCCACGGGAGGCGTGCTGTTCAAAAAGGACACCGCACACGAGCGCCTCACACACTCTCGAGCTAGCTAGCATGCACTATAGGCGGTGACACGCTAAAAGTGGATTCAACTGACGGATTGTGCGGTACTGACTGGGTGGTCACAAAGGCAGTCGTAGCGAGTTCTGGGACGGTTAGACAGCCAATCCACCAACCTATTAGAACTCAAGAACGTTCTCAAGACCACTTTTAAGGTCTCACTGGAATTGCAGCGCAGCCTTGTCTCTGGTCTTGTCAGAGCTCAGAGGCACACATTCTTATTTCGAACAGCAATCAGGCGCTAACTGCCAAGGATGATGCCCACGACTTCAAATTGGTGTAGTACGATTAGTAACAATAAAGTGAACATGGCATGTCATAAAAAATCTCCTGCTTTCAGAGCCAGAACGCTCGCATGAAATAAAATTTCTCCACGCCCCCCCCCGACCACCGACGAACGCTTAGAATACACACTTCGTCAAATGGCAATGGGTGGAATGTAGTCACAAGACAAGAAGCTCTGAGCGTACTGGGAGCAGCAGCAGTTGTCAGGGGGTTGAATAACTGTATGATGATTAATTTTTGTAACTTTCATTTGTTAATTATTTGTGTTGAAAGAGTTACTCATTGGGACCCCCCAAAAAGAAGAATGGAATGGGAAAAGAAAAAAGTGGTAAATTCTGCAAGTAACGCCAAACGACACAGCTTGGGCAACAAACAAGTATATATGCACTAAGCAGGAGAAGCATAAAGACAGGTAAGCTAAGTCAGTAGTGGGACGTAGCCAAAGAGCAAGCTTAACGTTTCTATTCTCACTGTACCAAAACTCTCCAGAAAAGCTCGATTGCACCCCTACACCCAAGATTAGCTAATATTAGTTAATAGGACGAGTATAGACTAGTTATTTATACGGTCTGTTTTAGATGTTTGGTCTGGCCAGTGGTCTAGGTTGTCTCGCTTCAATCCCACAAGTTTGGTCTCGTCTCAAGTCTCGACACACGTTGGACCTGGTCAGACTTCAGCGTCTCCGGTCCTGGGGTGGTCTTGGACACAACTACTGGAAGGTTAGAAGCATGTGGCGGCTATATGGAGCTACGAAGCTGACTTGTAGAGATTACTCCCGCTAGGTATTGAAATAGTTAGTAAGCATCCCCATGACGTAAAGAACGCGTTTGCGCCGTGGGGGTCCGTGAGTCCTGTGGCAGCCGGGTGGAACGGACCACGACCACCTTTGCGCATGTCATCCCCATCGCTCGTCCCTTGTATGTCTATCAACTATAATAAGAAAGGGAAAAGACCCAAAAATTCTTTAGAAAAAGAAAGAACTTGGCTATGATAAGGCGAGGGCATTTTTCGATAGTCGATACTTAGAGGCATAATGATTGGCATGATGAAGGAAGGACATCATTTACCGTGGTACTTAAAAGAATTACCAAGCATAAAAGCGAAGCAGGGCAATGTGGAAAAGGGCTTGCTTTGCAGAAACAAACAGTGCTACCTGAATAACGCATACAATTCGGGACACTGGCAGTTAGCAGAGTCCTAAAGAGCACACAGAACAGGAATTGTCCCCAGTGGATTAACCTGTGTGTCTGTGCAACTATTGATTTTGTATTCGTCAAAGTAGCGTTGCCACCCACCATTGTACCATCCCTAAAAACACCACGCCTAAAGGTGTCTACCATAAGCAGCACATCAACAAGCTGTGTGAAGAAATGAGTCAACTTCAAAAACTTTTCTATTCCGTGTGCGCCTATCTGGATGATACCGCAACAGTCAAATAATTCATTCTCTTTTGAACAAAAAAAAATTACAGGGTCTTCAGCGACATCCGAACGGAAAAGTCTCATGCGTTCTTTCACCATTCCTGGCTTGACAGGGCCTCATCAGTAACGAACACGCAGGACATATTGGAACGAGCAAAGCATTGACGGGAATTGGTTAAGTGGACAAGTGGGTGGAAATATACAAGGGCCCCCTCCCGTCTCCCCATGGCCAGGCTGGTCTGGTTCTCAAACACCGGCAGGCAGGGAGCCATGCAGCACAGGCATGAGTGTGCCATTCATTATGCATTGGATCCGTGGTCGTAGGTAGAGCTGTTGTCTTATTTGCAGCCCATCTGAAATGCCAATTCCAATACCATTTTTGTCAAGGAGTTCAACAAGTATCCATTGGCACATCTTGCAGCCACAGCCAGGCCTACAGCCATAGGAAGACGGGGCGGTCAGGATGGGTCAGAGGGCCCAGCGGCCTAGAGTAGGCTCAGGCTCGGCTATGCCCGCCAGTGACCTTTTCAGGGTCTGCATTATTTCGAATTAGAGTAGTGATGCAGGATCAGGAAGTAGCGCCGTGGGAACGCTTAACCAACAATGATCTTGGAGGCAAACTGAGCAGTGGGCTAAAAATTCCTGTTTTTGATATGTGAATGAGCACAGACCCACGTGTGAAAGGGGGAGACAATAGTAGGACCCAGCAGCAAAAATCACTCACCCAGCAAGCCTTACCCTGTCCTTCACGAGAGAAACTTTGCAAGGGGAGGAGACAGACAACGGCACAGAGTTAGGTCAGTGGTTTACCACTGGAGAGAAAATCCTCTGAGGACACAGTAGCTCCCGCCACCCTGTACAGTAATGCTCTTAGAAATCAAAATGTTTACAAAAAACCAGACCTATCAGGGATCCCTTTTTCAGTTAAGTCAGATACTCCATAAGTGGATTTGAACACACACTGGCTCCGTTCAATCCGATAGCTTGCTCTCTTGCATCTGATATGTTGATTTTCACCCTTTTTGTTTCTTTCGCGAGGAAAGGAATGCTTGCCAATATGGAAAAAAAATAAAACTAGATATTCTCCATTTCCACTGGTCCAGGGTACAAGGTCACATTGTGGCGAGAGACTCAGCTCCGATTGAACACAGCCAGGAATTTGTTTACTTCATGTGGCACAAAACATCACATTCACAACACAGGAGAAAACACACACACACACACAAAAAAAAGAGACTAACCACTTTGTCCCTGTGCTGGGCCATGCAGTCGGGGTAGCAGTGAGCATTGAGAAAGGACAGTGAGCGTAAAGCAGGAGGAGGAGCGGAGAGTAAGAAATGGAAGAACAAAACATATAAGAAATTAAGAGATGCAGAGAGAGGAATAAGAAAAGAACAAGGAGAGAAAAGGGGGGGAAAGCGGGAGTAGTGAAATATTTGTTAATAAACATTCTGCAACAATTGTACACCACACTCATATTCAGGACAGAGAGGAGGCGGTGGGGGAGAGAAGTATGGGAAGGTATGTGACCAATGAAATGTTAGCTGCAGCGACATGATGGGTGACATAACCTGTCCAACCATCAGGATGTGTCACAGCTTTCAACACACAAGAGGAAAACTGGGCAGGGCCAAAAGCAAAACGGAAGCACCTTTCTTTCCAAAACCCTTATAAACCTTAATAAACCTCCTGTATTATTAAATCTGAATCTGCAAATTAACTAAATAAACAGGGGAGTAATTTTGATACAGATTTAAAGAAGGAGAAACGAAAATACTCAATTAAAAGTACTTACAATTGATTGAAGTACAGCATGGTTACTTTACACGCCTGCTGTAATGTGTTTTAGCAAGCCTAACACCCTAAGTCCAGACATGATAGCGGTCAGTTTGCAGTTTATCAGTGTACTCCAAACAACTGCTAGCCACTACTCTTGCATAACCCATGGTGGCGTAGACCATCGGCCCCTCCTCTGAGAGACCTTGGGTCCAGAAGTAAATTTCCCATGAATTTCTGCCACTGACATCCGAAAAAAATCCGTAGCATGAAGAGTTTAGATCAAGAATTAGGGCCTAAGGCTTGGGCTAACCAGCAACATATGACTCATAAACATACACCAATCATTTTGAGTGAAAGAGCAACGTTTAAAAACATTTGAATTATGATTAAGCGGTGATATTGATTGTTTGTTTGAAGCTCAGGATACAAATATGTTCAAAAGAGGTCGGTGTTTGACTCATTTTGAATGGCAAAGGCTCCGTGAATGCGGAATAAACTGGGGAAAATACAGAGTGTGATGACTTAATGCAGTTGTTTCTAATCCCTCTTAATAATACTGCTAATAAAGTTGTTTGTTATAAGTAAAGAAGGGGCAAACTTTGCGTTGGGATGTTATTTGCCCACGCATGTTTGCGTGATGCCTTCTGCAGGCACAGGGCAGCACTACACAGCTCTGCATTAGAAAGGAGAATTATACAGTAAGCTGACTTAGAAAACAAATAACAGTGTAGTGCCTACAGTTCTAGCCAATCAATTGGCAGAGCTCCCTACATAACTACCCGATAATGCTTGTACAGTATGTTTATCGTGATGTTGATGGGGGATTGAATTCTCTCTCTGAGTGCTCTCGACACTATTATCTGAAAGGCTTCAGTGGCAGATCAGTCGTTACAAGTCCGATATAGCTCAGTAAGATATTCTGAGGTTTTTGTACTGATGATGAAATAATTTTAAAGTTGTGGTAGTACGTAGTTCCCGTTGCCAAGGGAACTATGGTTACCTGCTCGAGATCTCTGCAGTGGTAAACCAGACAGCATAGCTAGGGACTATCTGTCCCAGCTGAGTTTCTGTTGCAACGACTAAAAACCTTGGAACAGTACATGTTCCACCAAAACAAGTTCCTTCACGAGGCTTATTTTGCAGAGGCACGTGGCTCTTTCCGGCGTTAGCAACGCCCTAGATGATCTTTGTGATTGGTTTAAAGAAATTTCAATAAACGAGAGCAGTTTTGCTCCAAACCGGGCGTAGGTGGACTAACTAGACCCTCCTCCTAATCGCTGTGGACGGAAGGTCAAAGCCCAAAATATTGTATTGACCTTTTTCGTTTGGTACATTTATGTATTGATAGCTGTTGTACATACAGGATTTATATCTACAAAATAATTTGCTAAAAAACAGCACAGCTTATTGTAATGACTGTTTTTTTGTCTTTAACCCTTGTGTTGTCCACGGGTCAAATTGACTGTTTTCCGTTATTTATATCAGAAAAATATTGGTCTCTTTTAAATGAATTGGCCAAAAAGAACATGCATGGATGGAACCACAACATTTTGGCAGTAAACTGATGATCGGTTTCAATGAATGGGGGGTTTCGAGTACATTTGAGTACTTTAAAAACAAAAGAAAACTTTAAATGGTTTCAAACTCATCCGGACTAAGTTTACAAAGATCCACTCAACAGCCTCCGTTGCTTAACTATTAGAACAAATAACTCATAAATTCTGCTTTTCGTTAACTTTTCAAAAAAAAATCCAAGGTATAAAAAAGCGTTGAAAAAATTACCAAAAGCATTATGAAAAAAAAACGCTAAAAAATGTCAAAATAAGCGCACCAAAAAAACAAATTCATATGTTGACCGAAGGACAAACAAGGGTTACACTAGAGGGAAAACCCGTGTCGCTACTGGTGAAGGGTGAATGAGCCACCGTAGGGGGAGAGGTTTTTATGTCATATAACAAAAGCTCACACTTTCCTAAACCCTGTTATTCTGCTTGTCAGCTTTACGAAATGGACGGACACAGACACGGACAAACGACACAGACACACACACAGAGACACAGACACAGGAACACAGGACACTTCAGAGACAAAGACACCACAAATTACAGAGGGACACAGACCACAGGAACACAGGGGACACACACACAGAGAGAGACACAGGACACAAGGACACACCACACCACACAACACACACACACACCACACACACACACACACGAAGAGAGTAATTGTTCTATCTCCCTTTTAATTAATTAATTGCTCCTGAGTGTTGATTTAAGATCGGTTTTGTTGAGGATGCAATAAATCTTAAAAGGTAACTTTAATGAATAAAGTATTATCATACAGAATCGTTGTGAAAGGAGAAGGGCTGAAATAACAGCGGCTGTATGAGGTAAGGTGACCAGATTTCAGAAGCAAATATACCTCCAAAACACGTCATGTTTTTATTTGTAAACTTAACGGGGACACTTGACGAGAGCTGTTTCCCAAAACAGACAAATTAGGGTGGAAAGGATTTTAAGGAGGTCGACTTGGTACGACTGGGGTGTATTTGTTGAGTCGCTGTGGTGTGCGTGCGTGGTGTGCGCATGTCCTCATGTTTTTCTTCTTATGTAAATAGGCTGTGCCGTGCTCGTGCTGATTGGTTGGGGTCCGCTGAGTAGTTGGATTGGCGGCAGCTGCGCACCAACCGTCCATAAAAAATGGAGCAAGAATGGCGGACCGTCGGAGAGAGACGAGGGAAACAGCTAGGACGTCTCCGTTTCTCCTCGCCTCACCAACCTGCCACACTGTGTTTCTTTTGATTGTGTAAAGTCAAGTTACCTAATGTATGGGTGACTTTAATGGTTAGTTTTTCTCCGGTTTGTTTTAGTTAGGAAGGTAAAGTAATTGTTGTTCTTTTGGGGACGTAGTGGCCTGGTTAGGGTATCTATCTTTCTTCAAGGAAAGGGTAGGTGCTGTTTGTTGTTTAATAATAGGCAACCCTACAGTTTAGTAGTTTGTTCTGGTTATTAATGTATGTTGAACACATAAAGTATATGCTTGTGTCCAATAAAAATATTGGGACTAGAATATGTCTGGGCTGCTTTGGGGGACGGGGATAAATGGGGAAAATTAAGCGCCTTTATGTTGGTCCTAGGGACACCTCCTAGAATGGGGCGTAACACCTTTATGTAAAAGATTAAGATCCTTTTTAAAACATAAAAGTCCGCGAAATTGCGATGGCCTAAAACCCACCGGACTCACAAATAAATTAATCAGTTGATTTTAGCATCGTACTCAAATTAAAGCTTTTAAAACATCTCTTGAGCTGGTCTTGAGCGACTATGGTACGTCTTGGGCCGGTTTTCTTTATTCATTCCAAGTTAGGGTCTGTCAGTCACAGTGAAATCCGGGGGGACAATCCCGGGGACGATCCAGACGGGGACAGGCCACCAAAACCGGGACTGTCCCGGAAACCGGGGACGGGGTGTCTGGTCACCCTATAGGAGGAAACTGTATTGTATAGTCCTGTGCAGTAACTAGATACCACCGGGATCAACTGTATAATGTGAAGTGAACCAGATATTGAATCTGTTTGTGGTGATTGGCACAAAACACATTCATGATCCATTAGGTCAAAGGAAACAAAAACAGACAAAATTAGGCTATTTTGTTACACATTAAAAACTAGATTATGTTATTACAATGCTAATAAATAAGATACTTTTAATTATTATTTTCCTGTTGGAGTTATGTTGAATTCATTTCCAATTGGATGGAAAAATAGGGGGTGAAGCTATATATAAACTACAGTTGACTATGCTTACGATAGGACTTATTGCTAAATGATACCACCCCAAATGTATATCATAAAACCCTGTTTAGGATGTACATTTTTGTGTTGTTTCGGAGCTATCTTTAGAGATATAGGACAGCTCAGGCAGTTTCTAGTAGTTATTGGAAATCAGAGTACTTTAGTAGTACACACCATACCTTAAATCATCTTTTCTGTTGAGAGTGTTGGTTTTTTAGGGCTCTGGACATTCCTTTTGAAGTGACGTAGTACTAATATCATGAAAACAAAACCATATTGAACAATCCTAATAGGGATATATAAAAAAGGCCTGTTGATGATGTATTGGGAGCACAATTCTTTCAAACTAAATGCTTTAGTTGTTTTAGTTTAATATAGACTGCCTTTAATCATGTAGTCTATCCATGCAACAGCCTTCTGCTGTGGAAAGAATATCCACTGGCTTTACCAACAAGGGTATAGCTTGGTTTTATTACCAGTTTCATGTCTTTGAGTTGGCATCAGGGGTGCCAATGTGAGTTCAGGCCCAGGCTGGGATAGGAGGATCCGGCAACAGATGGGGACCAGACAAGGCCGGAGGCAGGTCCCAATAGTCAGGTTACGAGACCCAGGAGGAGTCCTAACTCTGGGGTTGTAGCCCATAAAATGCGGGATGGGAGGTCCGCGTCTTAAAATAGTACAAAACATGTTTATGGCATGGTGCACTCTGTCCACCCGGGATAAATGAAAGGTTTATAAAATTAGTGATACGGTGTGGGCTTTTTTTTTTATGAAAGTGTGGACTATGGAGCCGTAGCATAGAGTGTTTAATGCTGCCTGCAAGGGCACTATATAGGGACATGTCGCATGTATTTGATGAAAAGGACCAAAAACCCCATTGAAGGAATTCGTTGGGGAATAAAAATTGTCAACCTTCACAAAATGCAATGAATGTCAGGAAGGCGACAAAAACATTGAAAGGATTGTCTTAAAAAAACTTAGCCATAAAAGGCAATAAAGACGGTTTAAAAAACGGTGGCAAAAACAAACATGAAAAGACAAACAAAACCTTTGAAAAAATCCCAGATTATTGTAGACATCGGCCACGTAAATTAGGTATTGCTGCTCATGTACTGTGGATTTTTGAACGGCATGACTCGGCCGCGCTACCACATTGGTTGTGGTGGGCTCAACATAGCAGTCATTCAGATCCCCTCCAGTGATCACTGACAAGCAAAGGGGAAAACTGGATCCACCCTCCTACAACTCGATGGCGGACACTTTATGTGGACGCAGCTTCAAGGGGCTGTCAGGTCCTGAATTCACAACAGGGCAAATGGCGGCTCGTTTGGAGATGATTATTTTATGGCACTAGTGTACCGAAAATGTGTTTCTGAAAAATTTATGCGAGAAATACGATGGTGTATGTTGTTCAGCCTATAGTTACTTGGACAAAGTTTAAAACCTAATCGTGTAGCAGACAAATGGAATCTGTGTTTTTTTCCAAGACATTTCGAGAAACTTGCAACAAGCCAGGGCCCTTCACTTGTCATCAGAGATTCATTTGTGGAGTGTTGAAAAACAAAAAAAAAAACCTCAAAACATAGATATTTTCTCAAGGGCAACGCAAAAGGAAAAGCGAGAGAGCATGGAAGTTTAACGGCAGAAGTACTGGATCGGAAAGGTAGATATAGCTTACAAAAAACACGTGATTGTGATTTAAAGGACTTTTGTCGAGTCAATATAATCTCAGCGTGACGGAGGACGGAACAAAAACGGAACGCAGTCTGGAATGCAGCACATAGCCAGTGGAGAATTCAGAGTAATATCCAAGTGATGCGTGATGGCTGCGGTGCCGGACAGGGAGACAAAGAGGACAACACAGTGCGTAACTGGGTGCTGTAATGTTCCCAAGTAAGATCAGGTCCTTAATCGTTTCATCTGATCTGAGGCCGTATGTTTTGGAAACTCGGGTGAAGAGAGGGGCAGAGCTGTCAACTGATCAACATCTGGTGGTGAGTTTGGTCAGGGGATGGGGGAGGACTCTGGACAGACCTGGTAAGCCCAAACGC
>NC_045734.1:4774630-4774770 GCF_008692095.1 Etheostoma spectabile | reverse complement strand
TAAATTGGGAACATCTGGAGGAGGCCCCTGTCCGACGGACTTTCAACTTACACCTCCGGCAGAGCTTTTCGTGCATCATGCTTGTGGAGGCTGGGGGCATTGAACCTGAGTGGACAATGTTCAAAGTTTCCATTGCTGAA
>NC_045734.1:4760353-4774605 GCF_008692095.1 Etheostoma spectabile | reverse complement strand
GCTGCTGAAGCTGCGGCGGGTGAGCTGTGGTCTTAGGGTCTTAGGTGCCTCAGGGGCGGTAACCACAAAACACCTTGGTGGCACCGGTGGTCAGGGAAGCCGTCCGACTGAAGAAGGAGTCCTTCGGGATATGTTATCCCAGAGGACTCGGAGGCAGTTGTAAGGTCGACGGGCCCGAAGAGCTGCAACCTCTGCCGTGACAGAGGCAAAGCAGCGGGTGTGGGAGAAGTTTGGTGAAGACATGGAGAAGGACTTTCGGTCTGCACCAAGGTGCTTCTGGAAAACCGTTCGCCACCTCAGGAGGAGGAAGCGGGGACTCATCCAAGCTGTATACAGTAAGGATGGGACGTTGTTGACCTCAACTGGGGAGGTAATAGGGCGGTGGAAGGAGCACTTTGAGGAACTCCTAAATCCAGCTGACACGTCCTCTGTGGTAGAGGCAGAGCTGGAGGATGATGGGGGATTGTCGTCAATATCCCTGGTGGAGGTCGCTGAGGTAGTCAAACAACTCCACAGCGGCAAAGCCCCAGGGATTGATGAGATCCGCCAGAAATGCTGAAAGCTCTGGGTGTGGAGGGGCTGTCTTGGTTGACACGCCCTTCAACATTGCGTGGAAGTCTGGGACGGTGCCTAAGGAGTGGCAGACGGGGTGGTGGTTCCCCTCTTCAAAAAGGGGGACCGAGGGTGTGTGCCAATTACAGGGGTATCACACTTCTCAGCCTCCCTGGTAAAGTCTACTCCAAGGTGCTGAAAAGGAGGGTTCGGCCGATAGTCAAACCTCGGATTGAACGGCGGGACCATATCTTCACTCTCGCAAGGATCTTGGAGGGGGCCTGGGAGTATGCCCAACCAGTCATGTGTTTTGTGGATCTGGAGAAGGCGTATGACGGGTCCCCCGGGAGAAAATGTGGGAGGTGCTGCGGGAATATGGGGTGAGGGGGTTCCTTCTCAGGGCACACCATCTCTGTAGGACCAAAGCGAGAGCTGTGTCCGGGTTCGGCAGTAAGTGGACTCGTTCCAGGTGAGGGTTGGCCTCCGCAGGGCTGCGCTTTGTCACCAATCCTGTTTATAAATTTAGGACATGATATCGAGGCGTAGTCGGGGGGGGGAGGGGTTGCAGTTCGGTGGGCTCAGGATCTCATCGCTGCTTTTGCAGATGATGTGGTCCTGAGGCGTCATCGGTCTGTGACCTTCAGCACTCAACTGGATCGGTTCGCAGCCGAGTGTGAAGCGGCTGGGAGAGAATCAGCACCTCTAAATCTGAGGCCATGGTTCTCAGCAGGAAACCGATGTAGTGCTTTCTTCAGGTAGGGAATGAGTCCTTACCCCAAGGGAAGGAGTTTAAGTACCTTGGGGTCTGTTCGCGAGTGAGGGGACCATGGACGTGAGATTGGTAGGAGATCGGAGCAGCGGGTGCGGTATACATTCTGTTTATCGCACCGTTGTGATGAAAAGAGAGCTGAGACGAAGGCAAAGCTCTGATCTAGCAGGCAATTTTCGTTCCTACCCTCACCTATGGGCATGAAGGTGGGTCATGACCGAAAGAACGAGATCCAGGGTACAAGCGGCCGAAATGGGTTTCCTCAGGAGGGTGGCTGGGTCTCCCTTAGAGATAGGGTGAGAAGCTCAGTCATCCGAGAAGAGCTCAGGTAGAGCCGCTGCTCCTTCGCGTCGAAAGGAACCCGTTGAGGTGGTTCGGGCATCTGATAAGGATGCCCTCCTGGGCGCTCCCTAGGGAGGTGTTCAGGCACGTCCAGCTGGGAGGAGGCCTCGGGGAGACCCAGGACTAGGTGGAGAGATTATATCTCCAACCTGGCCTGGGAACGCCTCAGGATCCCCCAGTCGGAGCTGGTTGATGTGGCTCGGGAAAGGGAAGTTTGGGGTCTCCTACTGGAGCTGCTGCCCCCGCGAACCGACACCGATAAGCGGTCGAAGAGGATGGATGGATAGCGCACAAGCACAAATGTTTCAAGATAATATAACTATGTGTTGGTAGTGCACAAGATACAATGTAAGCTCAGTGTTTGCATAGGAATAAAAATAAGCATAGACATTCAAATAAGTCTGAGCTTGTGTAACACTTGTTTAACTCCCGCATGTGGCAAACCATCTGGCATTTGGAAATGCCGAAATGAACCAACAAAGTTATAAAAACCAGGTCCCCATTTCATCTGACAGGTGCCACAGCAGAAACAGTCCTACAGCAAAGCAGTTTTGTGATTCTATTGGCCAAAAATAACGCACAAATTCAGTTCTAGTGTACTAGTCAGTGTCCTTTCAGTGAAGTGCGGCCTGGATGGAAGCATGCAGGAGAATGGAGGAAACTCCATGAACAGCTGTAGTTCAGCAGGGCTGACGATTAATCGTTTTCAAATCGAAATCCAATTTTAAGGAATGCGTTGGCTCATCGTGAAGACCGATTTATTTGAATGTGCAATATTTAGTTGAATGTCTGGTGTAACATTTTGTTAACATTTATATTTCCTCTTTTTAATATTATATTTACAGTTTTGCTGGATAATGTTACCTATCACAGATTGTTTAAAGAAATGTCCTATTTCTGTGGATTTTTATACTTTATTTAACATGAAGAAGGAGGTACAATAGGAGTTTAAAAAACATAAATATTAAAAATTAAAAATTGCAAAGCGATTTGTAGTTTAAAATCTTTGTTTTTTCTTTGTTTTGAAATCGTTCAGCCTTCTCTACAGTCTAACATGCATCAGTGCTTCAGTGTGTCTACGGGCCCGCAGAAGAAGAGAAGCTGTTCACTGCAGCCTCAGTGAAGTACATTGCACTTCTAAACTGCAGCACTACAACATGCTGTTCAGAAAAAAAACTGCAGTCTGTAGCAAATGATGAATTTGCAAAGGTTTTGCTTTCGCTGACACAGCAAATATTAATTACTTTAAATTTGGGTGCATTTTGTTCTAAAGAAGATTAAAGCATACAGTGGAGCCCCAAAAAAATGGAGGGCTGGAAGGTTTGGAGAAAACAGAGTGAGCGAGGATGCAAAGAAAGCGCTCTCTACCCAGTGCTGGACGCCTACAGGCTATAACAAGGAAAATGCTTGGTAACCATGTCCCCCACCCACCTTTAGTCACTACATCAAAACATCATCAAACTCTGAATCAATGATGCGATAGGACCCTGACACATATACACACACATACAAACACCCACACCACACACACACACACACACCACACAGAGAGAGAGGATAGGGTAAGGTTGAAAGGTTGTGTTGTCACTGAGAGACAAAGAAGAGAAAGCTCAGTAAAGGAAAGGTTAGCAAGCACACACTCAGACGCACGTAGGGTCACAAAACAGGGATAAATCATACATGTAATAGTACGGGGGGGATACAACCTGTTTGGTCATATTTCTTCCCCTAATGTTGCACCTTGGCGATAACGTTGAATATCGCGATAATGCTACGTACTAGTTCTTCATTTCTGGTGCTTTCAGTATTCTGCTAATACCCAAAAAAATCTATTGATGTAGAACAAACAAAAGGAAATAATTTCTAACATTCTGCTATGAACAAATGAAATTGAATTGAACATAAAAGCACCACGAAAAAAAAATGAGTTGCATTTTAAAGGGCGGCTGTCTGGATTTTTCTTCAACCCAGGATACGCACCAACAGCTTGCTCAGATTTCCCACCTGCCGTCACACAACTGAACTCTGGAAATGGCAACATATCAAAGGGGGCAATGTGCAATACAAATAGGGCTGCAACTAACAATTATTTTCTAGTAGATTAATCGATTAGTTGTTTGGTCTATAACATGTCAGAAAATGATGAAAAATGACGATCAGTGTTTCCCAAAGCCAAGAGGACGTCCTCACATGTCTTGTTTTGTTACAAACTCAAATGTAATCATTATTCATGTAAATATTCACATACATTTATTTATTCCAGTACTTTTAAACTTTATCACATTTTTAGCTCCTTATATATTTTCTCATGTTGTTTTTATAATATATGTGATTCTAGATAGAATTCATTTATTACACTATTTATATTATTTAGTTGCCAGTAATATACAACGTATTTTATCATTTTTAACGCACCCTTGGGTCACACAATGACAGTTATGCGTTTTGAACTTTGAAAAACTAACTCAAAAACCTCTGAGTGTCTTTTGCGATAGGTCGCAGACTTTGCAAAGAGTTTATTATTGTGCCAGTTTATGTTGCCATACCGGAAAAAAAGAAAAAAAACAATGTATTGTGACGCCTAACATAAAACACACACATATCTATACACACAGACTTCAAATACTATAGAAAGCAGACAACTCTGTAGTTTCTTGCTGGGGCTGTCTCCATGACGTGTCTGCGTGGGAGGTAGGGGAAGGCTGGGGCAGAGGTATAGAGGACATGCATGTGTTGGAGTTATACCAATGAGGAATGTCGCCAGCAGGGCCGTCTCCAAATCTATCAGGATCTGAGAGAGGACAGGGAGACAAAGGGTGGAAGAGACAGATGAGTGAGCAAAAGAGAAACAGTGTGTGGATCCTTTGTCAGAGAGGTTTGGGCAGTCGAGACTGTGTGTCTGGGTATTTCTCCGGTCTCCCTTGCATGTAAGCATGAAGGAGCCCTTGTCAATTTCATCTGCTAGCAACAACAGACAAATGCTTAAAAGCTGCTGTGTGGTATATAGTATGTAAGAACCCATAACTAAAGTTTTTATGAGCTGCCAAACTGAGCTTTTATGAAGACAAAAGGGATACAGAGTGAGGAGTCAGCAGAGAGAATGGGGAGTGTAATGTTTAGCATGGTGGAAAGAGAAATGAACTCAGGAGTTCTTCACCTGGTGCTCAATTTATTATCAATCACATGGAAGTGCAGTATTGCAAGGGTGACTATAGCAATTCAATTCATCATCACCAAAATGATAGACAAGATCAAACGCTATATTAGCCCTGACTATCCTGCACCTGCACTGCACCTGCACCTGCACCTGCACCTGCACCTGCACCTGCACCGCACCTGCACCTGCACTGCACCTGCACCTGCACCTGCCTGCACCTGCACCTGCCACTGCACCTGCACTGCTCTGCCCAGAGGAGCCTTGGCCTCCTTCCTTTATACCAGAAGCCTCTCTACAAGACAAACCAAAGTTGAGAAATTAATCAAACACCATTATGTTATTTACCATTCCCAAACTTTCTGGCTACATTAATACACAATATACAACTATAATATCAAAATGAAGTTACATGTCACAGCTTCTCAAAACAGAACTCTAGACACTCCTGCACACCCCTCTGTACTAGCGGACACTTGGACATTCTGGGTCTTTCCCTCTAAAAATTACTCAGACTCTGTCACTTCCTGTTTGCCACTTCGACCTAGATCCCTGCTTGAAGATGAGAAAACGGTGAATGAAACCTTGGGTAACTCCACAACCTAAAATAAAGACTTGAAACGAATTGTGTATGTGTTGTATTTATCAACCATGATCTCTAGTCTTTTGAATTGTACTTAAATGAGCTGAATAAAATGACAAACCATGTTCATTGATCAAGCCCACATGCTAATGATAATACTCACGCAAACCGTCCTATGCTACTGCTCATCTAAGCTTAGCATGATAGACCTACTACCACCGTTTAAATGAACGCATGGGGTAGCCCCATGCAGAGGACTGTGGATCCGGACACTAAGTTAACAATATGACCGACGTATGTGTGTTATTTACCGACGATAGGCTGAAACTGACATTTGGATATTTGGACTTGGTAACAAAATGTTTGCTGCAAAACGTAATATTAGACATAATGTTAGCCTTAGTGTCCGGATCCCCCAGTCTCCCTAGTCTCTGTGCTGATTCTCACGTCTGTATCCACTTTTGTCTTCATAAAAGCTCAGTTTCGGGTCAGCAGATATAAAAAACATAAGTCATGGGGTGTTATCCTATTGGTAGTAATACCACTACAATAACGTTTAGGCATTTTTGTTGTGCTAGCAGACAAAATTGCCAAGGAGGCTCCTTACGCAAACAAGTCACTGGAGAGGAAGCAGCCTCAGGAGGGAGGAGGCCTAACCGGTGTCAAGGTGTGAGCAACAACCTCAACCTTTAAGGGACAGAAAAAGGAGGAGGTGGACATGAGGAAGAAGAGGAGACCTCATCGGCCACTGAAAATCCGGGAGCTCAAAGTGGAGAGGGTGAGAGCTTTAATACCTGGGTGTCTACATAAGTGAGGACTCAATGGGACACTTAACACCACACAAGCTGGTAAAGAAGGCTAGCAGGGGCTGTATTTTCTAAGGGGCTGGGGGGTTTGGCATGTTGCCTAAGATCCTCAGCAACTCCTACAGCTGCATTGTTGAGAGCATCTTGACCAGCTGCATCACCGTGTGGTACTGCAGAGCTACTGTATGGACCAAACGCCTGCAGAGAGTGGTGAAGATTGCAGTACCCTGCCCTCTTGTGAGCATCTACCACCACAGGGTCCACAGGAGAGCCGCCTCCATCCTCAAGGACCCACGCATCCCCAGCAGGATGTCCACTTCTACCCTCAGGCCGGATGTACACTGTACAAGTGTAAATCCTTTAAAATTGTTTTAATTATATATTGTACAGTATATCTGTAGATTTACTTGTTTGGCATTCGGTGGACAGCAAAAGAAGAATTTTATGTACAGGGAAAAAAGTGTCTTTACTGTGCATGTGACAGTAAAACTTGAAACTGAAACTTTGAGAGTTGTTTTCCCTCGGTGGGGCGTGGCATTCAGAGTCATCCCTTAACACTCCTTCACTATCACCTCTCATGCATTTTTCTCAAAGCTTCAGTAAAGGGCTGGGAAAGTAGCTTATGATACAGCATATACTGTATATGTAACATATAGTATTCACTATATATTTCAGTTTATTGTCCGTGAGAAAAACACACATAAGATAACAGCATAAGAAATGCAGGTAATGTAGCAGCAAATGCTTTATCTGCAAGTGTAAAAAATATACAAGTATATAGATATCATGTGTGTGCACCTCTCCCAGGAATTCACTCTCCTCCTCCTGGACTCGGGCTGGTCCCACACTGTGATCTCTAGCATGCGCTCTCTGAGTCCCGCCGTGAACGTGGGAAATAAGGAAGGTCTGGTTCCACTTGGGTTCAGCGCTCTTCTTCACTGTTTAGTCGCGTTACTTATCACTAGAACAAAGGATGAACACACCAAGTTTAGATCAAGCATGTTTCTAACAATGACATTAAAACGGTGTTCCCTGAAAGGTCCCCATCAGGCTGATTTACTATGTATTTAGCACAGGAGTTTTTTGCATAATGTCAGTGTGAATTACCTGTCTTTACCCTCGGTCGTTTTAGCACTGTATCTATTTTATTTTATTTTTAAGAATTATTCTTTAAAGCACTTCTGGAAAAAAACCAGTCTTCTCTGATTGGTTGCATTTCCAGGTCTTCCACATTGCACTCATGCAGTCATTGCACTGTAGCGGCACTTTCTACCTATATATATATATATATAGTATATATATAATATACTAGTATATAGTGGTGACGTCACAACTGTACAGAAGTCCGACGGCTTGTTTAAAGGCACAGTTTCTGAATACAGGCTTTGTGCATTCTCTTTATAATCACAAAATACATGGAAATCCACTTTTTAAAATATGGACTTTTAAAATAACAGGATGGATGATGTCAATTGTTGGCATAAATACTTTTTTAATCTTCATACAGCAAATTAAAACTAAAGGTTAAGTAGATAGCTATCCCTCTGTTATAGTCATTACTGCTGGTATGATGCTCATTTATCATGTAGTAATACTGGTGTACTGTGGTGTGAGATGGACCCACAAAATGCAAGAAAATGAATACAATGACCTTACCTCCTATCAGGCAGGAAGTACACTTGAATAGGGGTTCCGGGGGTCCGTCGGTGGGGGTGGCAGGTTATGGCTTGAAGGACGTTGACGATCAACTGATGGCCCACTTTGTCGTACCACAGCTTCACCTGTAAAATGTGTGAAGATCGTTAGCCTCCATGCATGTTATATCCATTCACATGAACACATGTCTCCTCTTTCAGATACTCACAGATAGCTGTCAGGCAGTACCAGAGGAAGGTCTCGAAGGGTCCGGGGCTGGTAGGGGACATCACTGATATCGAGGGACGGTCCATCTTTTGCGACTCAAAGGAACTGGAGCCTGCTGTTATAGAGAACAACAGTTGTTAGAAATCAGAAAAAAATGCAGTCAACCCCCAAAGTAGACTAGAGCCATTGAAGACTGTAGTTTCTCCAGATAATTTACTTGTAGCCATATACAGCCAACAAAGCAGCACACATAAACACTTACTAGATTCTAGAGGAGGGTGGGAGACTCTGGGATTCTTGGGATGTCTCTGTTAAAAAGCAAAAGGAGTCAGTGAGTTCTTCAAATGTACAGAATATGCAGTACTTAAAGATACTTTCAGGATGCACAGTCGGGACTTTTGAAACATTCATCTGAATGAATGAGTGAAAGATTTATGTCGACAAACCAATTGTATGGTAGAAGAAGATTGAGCAGTCAATCAATACACGTTTACACGTTAAACGGTTAGGGTAGTAGAGGAGAAAAGGGATAGCTGGAAAAAGGAATTATCTTTTGATCTTAGGTTTAGGAAGAGTGAGGGGAAGGGGATCCACCCATTAAATCAACACTACTTACTGATATGCTCTATATACTTTCTCAAGAAGTTTTTGGACATAATTCGGGGATAGATCTTTGAGATAAAGGAAGGAGACATATCAAAAGTGTCTGTCAATGCCAATGTTCAAGTTTTAATGATAATTATTGCATGTTGATGACGTTACTCTTACCCTATAGGTCTTGAAACAACTATTTCCACTTGAGGTTTAGCCTTGGATTCAAGGATAATGTTGTACATTTTCTTAGTTGCCTGGCACGACTTCCCATTCACTGCAGCACCTCGTCACCTGGAACAAGAGCGACAACATAATGATGATCCCTGAGGTTCATCTCGCAGTTCATTTGATTAGAAAAACTAACACAGACTTGTACATCTTGAAGTCAAACTGAAATTTAAATTCTCTTCATTTTGTTGTGAGGAAATATAAACCACAATGCTAATGCAGCTATTATGCATGTTTTCAAGAGGAATAAATGGGTTGGAAAATTGTGGAAATGAATAACTTTAAGTCTGATGGGTGCTTCTTTCAAACAGTTGGAAAGCTGAAGTTGCTATCAACAGTGCACTGTTTTCTGGGATTGTCAACTTTGTGGAACCTACAAAAAGACACTTTTGGACTTGTGTTGGCTATCAGCTGAAAGCGATTTAAGCTGTCTCACCTTATAAACATCAACGTGCATATGTAAGCTGCAAGTTTCTTTCCACTCAGAAAGTGCAAGCTAACAAGCAAGGCTAAATAGCTTCACTTAGAAAGTGGAAGCTAGTTCTATGCTTGCCAATGTTAGCACTGATTCCCCTGGAATTACTCTTTGTTTGGGCTATTTTAACTACGCTGAGTCATCTACAGCTCCTGCACACTATAGAAACAATGTTTGCACCTGCTCGTAGGTGTCCCAAACATCTGCAAGGCTGCCTTTCTTGACTTTGGGGATGAAGGCCCGAGCTCCCTGTCTCTGTCATCTTCCTCCTACCACCTGCACACAAAGGAGAGAAAGGAGAATGAATGAATCTATATCGACAAGGTTTCTTTTTCGAGGATTATTCAGGTGCCGCCGCAAGTTCTGCCATTTTCGTCCAGATGTCCTCCACCTTCCGCTTTCTTTGTGTTGGCATCTAACCTCGGTGGATTTTTGAGGACTACGGTTACCTGCTCCCAGATTTACAGCTAGCTAGACATCTGTCCAATCTGAGTTTTTTTGTTGCACGACGACTAAAACAACTTTTAAACGTACATATGTTCCACCACCAAAACAAGTCCTTCCGATGCTATTTAGCAGAGGTTCCAGGGCTCTGTCTGGAGCTTAGCACCACCCAGACGATCGTGACTGATTTAAGAAGCCAAAAAACCAGAACAAGTTTTCTCCTATCCCGGATGCTGTGTGGGACTAGCCAGACCCTCCTCAGCAGCGCTGTAGAAGAAGGTTGGACTGCGAGAAAAGCCATTGCTCAACAGGCACTATTTACATATTTGTAACAATTTCAATGTCTGTTACCTAGTAAAAAAACCTGGCTTTCACAGGAATTACAAAACATCACTATTTAGTTTGAGCTCATTTGGTAGTCAACTGAAGTTAAAACAAATACTAACTAATTATTAAGAATCCAGGTGTGATCCAGGTCTGAATGTGGGTGATTGTCTGCTTACTTTTAGGCGAGGAGGGAGCCAGCCTCGCGGGGCATTGCCGACCTCTGCTTAGCGTGATGCGTCCGATTAGGTGGGTCGCCCTCTTTGGACGGCTGCATGTAACTGGATGCTATAGGAAAAGTTATGAGGCATGGTGAAGGAGTGTAGGGAATAATGTAGGGGAAACAGAGAAGAGAGAAGGAAATGTAATTCCTCAGGTCATATAGAAGATGTAATGTATGTAAAAATGATTTAATGCTTAATGCAGACCAGTGTGTAGGATTTAGGGGAATCTAATGGCAGGAATTAAATTAAGGGTGTAGAGTCACCAATACAACACAGTCAGTACACGGTTTTCAATCACAGATACAACTACATGGACCTGCATCGGTTTAAATGGACCAAGATCAGGTGATGTCCCGGTTAACGTTACCAATCGGCTTTGCAATTTAACGAAGCTGCTGTGGTGTTTGCAAGCTCTTGAAAGAGACAGGTGTGTATTTATGTGCGACGGAGACAAAAACATGGCCATTTGTTGGTTAAGAAATTGGTCATTCATATTCGATGTGGCGGGGATCAGCCAATCAGTGCCTTGTTTGGGTTTGCAGAAAAAAAACCGTGCTGACTGCAAGGTTTGTTTTTGGAGTTAGCTTTGAAAGTGGCTGAGTAGCATACAATGTGGATGGTGTAAATTGTACTGGCGGTCTGTTAGTCATCCACCATGTGTGTGTTCATAAACATGTGAGAGATTGGTATAGGTTTGGGTCTGGTAAGTTTATATTGACATTTATAGTTCTAAGATGTTCGTGACATTAGCACAAATGTCCAAGCCCATGCTAACGCTCACAACAGTATAATTGTACTCAAGTGTGTACTCAAGTAATGCTATGGCTCTGCTGTTATTATTAGTATTGGAGTGCTCACAATGGCTGTGTAACGTGGACCTGTGTTTGAGGTACTGTGTCTCTGAAGTTACAGTGTATTGTATTAGCATCTGACGTGGCTTTACTGTCTCTTGCCCTTTACAAAATATATATATTTTGAGATAGACAATGCTTCTTTTCAAGAATTGGCGTGTTTAATATAAATGGGAAATTAATGTTTGAAAATTAAACAAATAGTAACTGTATTATCACAAATGAGTTGGATCCATCATGTCGCTCCGAATGGTTTCAACATCGAATCGCACTGAATGTTCCACATAAAATGTATTGTCCCTGAACGTCTTGTAGCCCATGTATTAGATACGTATCAGAGCGTCTTATAAGGGAAAGATGCACACCCTTCTTAATGTTTTAATTTGTGGTATGATCACCTGAAACCTGAAAGAATTAAGACAAATTTTCCTGAGTTTAGATAAGCCCGTCTACACCGGGAGCATGTGCTCTTCCAGACGGCCTGCCATTTTGGTACCATATGTTTCTACAGTAGTCTAGAACCGATGAACCAAACACGGGCCTAGAGAGGGCCTTTAGAGTTTTTTTACCATTCACGCTTGGAAAGGGAGGGATTCAGTTGGTTGCAATCGAACCTACAGATGATGCCATTAAATCCTGCATGCTGGTCTTAAAGAATTTGTGTATGTGTTGCATGTGTGTGTGAGTTACTGTAAGTAATGGGGCAGAGCAGCATATAATGGTCTGAATCGTCAAGTTTTGATGAAACTTACATGCACACTGTAGGATTAGAGAAGACAGTCCCAGTCACCTGCACAAAAAGACAGAAAGAAAGAGGACTCGGTCAGTACCAGAAGAAATGTGTCTCTCATGCAATGTCTATACATATAGTTCCAGGTAGGAGAGACTGGGAAAAATATTTAGGTTTATTAAACTAGAAGGGCACTCGGAGACTGCAGTCCTCCACCAAGGCATGTCCTATCTGTAGACTGTATACTGTTATCTATATATATACTGAATATTGAATGATGAATTCAGATATATAAAAAATATTTTAGGTTATATAAACTAGAAGGGCACTCGGAGACTGCAGTCCTCCATTAAGAACATGTCCTATCTGTGGGTATGTATCTGTATATATTATATATATATATATTAATATTATATATATATATACACACACACACACCACACACAAACACACACACACACACACAACACGTCTAAGGTATCTTACAATGTTAATGCAGTGTGGAATTTTACCAGTCAGGAACTCATTTTTTCCCGATGTTCAGACACCACATGAATACAGCACAAAAGTGACAAATATTTTGTGTATCCCCTCTAAAATTTTATAGGTTGTTTTGGCCGTGCTATACCTTCCACTAAGTTTTATAAAATCAGGTCAGTAGTTATTCCGTAATCCTTCTGACAGAAAAACAGACAAACCAGCAGAAAGCACAAACTCCTTGGCTAAAGGTAAAAGAAAGTTTTTGACACAGTTTGGGGCGCTGTTGTCAGTGTCTTCTTTGTCCTAGTCTTCCCATTCTTATGCATCTTTCACAACTTGGTAGACATGGTAACTTTAATAAACATACTGTGGGAATGCACGTATGTACCAGTCCACCTTGACAAATTCAATACAATTAATTTCCATTTTATTTATAGTATTAATCATAATGAGCTTTATCTCAAGATACTTTACAGATCTAGACCACACTCTATTAATTACAAGGACCCAACAATTCTGTAATTCCCCCCAGAGCAAAGCAGTAGTGTGACAGTGGGGAGGAAAAACTTCCTTAGGGAGAAACCTCGTACAGACCCAGGTCTCGGTAGGCGGTGTCTTACGGGCTCATTAGAAATTGAATGAAGTAAAAAAGAATCATAAAGACATAAAAAGACATAATTCAAATAGCATCACAGAAACCACAGCAACAACAAAAACTGACTCTTAATCAACCTGATTCACTGTGCTGGCTATCCGGAGACTCATGCCAGAGCCTGGCCAGGGACTAAGACACCAGTGCCTGTCAGGGTACCCAGCTCTCATTAACACTGACAGATGGTCGGCTCGAGTAGAACTAACGGCCCAGCACCAAACCAGAGAAGCCTGTCAGGTTGTGGCCACTTTTCCACCACATGCATAAAACAACAGCAAGATGACATCAGATGGGATTTAAAGATTTAAGAGCTTCAGTTTCAAGTAAGTGAAATGTTCGAGCCGGCACAGAGCGAGATGAAAGCTACGTTGGAATGTCGGGGAAAAAGGAGCAGGAAGGGAGAGACTCACCTTCAACTGTGGGAAATACATATGCAACACATGCCGCACATTTTAGTAGTCTAAAATACCAATTAAATGCTCTGGAAATCAGAAAAAAAGTCTGAGTAGACATGACTCCAGTGCGCGAATCTGAAAACTGAAAGTCTACTAAGAATGCTTGGAGGATAATGCTGAATCCAGTGAACTGCTGAGTAAGGGTTTTTGGTTTGGGATAGGGCAGATTACAAAATCGGGCTGCTCTTCTAACTGATGCCGCATCAAAGCATCCACTCTTTGCAGGATTAACGTAGTATTGTTCTTGATAAACTGGTGTGTGTGTATATATATGTGTGTGTGTATATATGTGGTGTGTGATGTGTGTGGTGTGTAGTAACTGCTGGTTTACCACTGCAGTGTAAATGAAAACAACTCAACAAAATCAACCGTTTGACACTCACTCCAGCACATGTCTACGCAAACTACCTACACAGCAGCAGGGATAATTTGGTGTCATTTAACCGATTTACTAATTCAGTTCCATGTATTTCACCAGGTGTGTAAATTCAACTAGAACTTAGATCCACGGTGAAATTTAATAAAACTAGGCACGACTGAAGAAGGAGTCCTTCCGGGATATGTTATCCCAGAGGACTCCGGAGGCAGTTGTAAGGTACCGACGGGCCCGAAGAGCTGCAACCTCTGCCGTGACAGAGGCAAAGCAGCGGGTGTGGGAGAAGTTTGGTGAAGACATGGAGAAGGACTTTCGGTCTGCACCAAGGTGCTTCTGGAAAACCGTTCGCC
>NC_045734.1:4759594-4760041 GCF_008692095.1 Etheostoma spectabile | reverse complement strand
CAGCCTCCCTGGTAAAGTCTACTCCAAGGTGCTGAAAAGGAGGGTTCGGCCGATAGTCAAACCTCGGATTGAACGGCGGACCATATCTTCACTCTCGCAAGGATCTTGGAGGGGGCCTGGGAGTATGCCCAACCAGTCACATGTGTTTTGTGGATCTGGAGAAGGCGTATGACCGGGTCCCCCGGGAGAAATTGTGGAGGTGCTGCGGGAATATGGGTGAGGGGGTTCCTTCCAGGGCCAACCATCTCTGTATGACCAAAGCGAGAGCTGTGTCCGGGTTCTCGGCAGTAAGTCGGACTCGTTCCAGGTTTGGCCTCCGCCAGGGCTGCGCTTTGTCACCAATCCTGTTTATAATATTTATGGACATGATATCGAGGCGTAGTCGGGGGGGGGAGGGGTTGCAGTTCGGTGGGCTCAGGATCTCATCGCTGCTTTTTGCAGATGATG
>NC_045734.1:4754564-4759569 GCF_008692095.1 Etheostoma spectabile | reverse complement strand
TAATGGAATTAATAAGTAGAATAAGTATTAGTTGCCACTTTATAACAGCCATATAAATAATGCTCATACATGTTTTACAAAACAATGATAACCACTGAGAAAGTATATATATCTATCAATCAATCCATTATAATATTAGTAAACATTGTAAATCATAATTAAGTGTTTGTGGAGAGTAATAAATATTAGTTTTTTTTATGTCCGTCTTTCTGTTTTTATGCTGCTGTGGGCCAGGAACCCACTTGTGAGAGAATCGAGTCTCAATGGGAATATTACTGATAAAACAAAGGTACAAATACATTGAAACTTATAATAATTAACTATCATTACCATTTATTTCTGATGGTTACTATAAAGTGTTACCGTAAAGGGTCACCTAAAACACACAGTCATAACCCAGCCCCCACCCATGATGAGCCCACAGATCCCAACAACAGGTTACCTGTCCTCAGAGTACTCGTAGTCCGAGTCCCGGAGCGTTGTGCTCTAAGTGCGAATCCTGGTAACGGGAAGGGGAGTGGGAGTGGTGGCGGTTCTGGTGGATCTCATCCAGGCTCCGGTGAAACAAAAATATCGATTAATTTAATTTATGGTTCTTTTATTTAGGTGTGTAGGAATCAATGTCCACTCTTAATTTTGGTTTTGATCTAGTCTCGCAAAGCCAGACCTTCCTCCACAGCGCTGTGGAAGAGAGTCTGGCTGTCCCACAGCATTCTAGAATGGGAGAAAAAACGTGCTCTGTGATTGGTTTAAAGAAATACCGATAAACCAATGTCTGGGTGGCGCCAAGCGGCAGACAGTGCCTCTGCAAATAGCATGGGAGGAACTGTTTTGGTGGAACATGTGTATGTTCAAAAGTAGTTTTAGTCATGCAACAGAAAACTCAGACTGGACAGAAAGTCTAGCTAGCTGTCTGGATTTTACCCTGAAGACATCTGGGAGGATTCCTCAGCAATCCACCAGAGGTTAGAATGCCAACACAAGAAAGCGGAAGGGGATGGACATCCGGCATCTGGCTGAAAATGAGGGCTACTTAACTAACTACTGACTACTTTTGGATGCTGGGTGAATCTGAAATATTGTACAACAGACAGCACACAATAAACTAATAGTTCACCAGGGGATTGTGGCAGGTGTTGTGACCTTTGCATGGGACGTGTGCGGGCCGTGACCGAGCCCTGCAGGGTCCTCTCTGAGGAGACACTGAACGGGAACGGTGCTGGACGGGCCGCTGCTGCTCCGGCACTGCCAACGTAATTCCCCGCTCTCTTTCCCTGGAGTTACGTTCTGCATCTACACACAAAAAAACACACAAACACACACACACACACAGGCAACAAAACAGAATTCAGACATGGAAACACACAGAAACACACACACATCAGGCATTAGTTGTGTGTATCTGATCAGGATGCATCAGTTGTCAGCCTTGTGGACTGACATCCACTACAATGTCATTCTCTTACAGACTGTGAACATCACGTCAGGATGTTTTACAGGCAAATGACCAGCTAACAGGCTAGCTAGTCATGTGAGCTAGGCTGAGTATATGACTGTTTCTGCAATGTCTCTGTCAGACTTGAGGTCAGTGAGATTTGCATCTCTCAGTTCTTGTTTCACACTGCATGGAGTGCCAGTTGAGACAATAGTTCAGCTTTTAACGACTCGGAGAAACTTAACCACTACGTACAAAGAATAGGTCATACATATGTCACCACACGGTAAGTATTAATCATACTAACATGGAAGGAGTCTCTACATCTGTACTTCGATATTTTCTGGTGCATTGTTGGCTGTGAGCTTTGAGAACTATGGGACATATCTATTAATAGTGTGTTATATAACACTGGGCAGTGTTTGGAGAGGGGACCCCTATTAACTATTATATCGCCGAACAGCATGCGGGGACAGATTGCTTCCGTCGCAAGACATATGACTGTTTGGTATACTTCTCAGAAAACCATCGTGGTGTAGTGCAAGTTAATTGTTTTGTCAAGCTGGAGTCAATACATTCTCTGCCTTACTGAAAATCTAATGTAGAAGTCTATTGGTCGCCTGAATTTTGTAACTGTCAATTACAACTGATTGCCGAGAGTCAGTGCTGTGTGTACCAGTCACTGTGATATGTATATGAGTGGGTATGTATGTATGTGTATATTAGATATATATATATTATATTATATATATATATATATATATATATATATATTATATATATATATATATATATGTATATCTCACAGCGCACCTCTCCGGAGAACCATTACCTTATCGTGGTGGAGAGTTTGTGTGTCCCTATGAACCTGAGGGCTGTGTTGTCTGGAGCTGTGTGTCCTGGTAGGGTCTCCATGGCAAAGTGGTCTCAGGTGAGGGCCAGACAAAGAATGGTTCAAAAACCCCATGAAAGACCCGGGTAGAGAGGATGTGACCCTGCCCGGAGGAGGCCCGGGGCCCCCGTCTGGAGCCAGGCCCAGACGTGGGCTCGTCAGCAAGCGCCTGGTGGCCGGGTTTGCCACGGAGCCCGGTCGGGCACAGCCCGAAGAAGCTATGTGGCACCCCTATCTCCATCCTATGGGCTCACCAACTGCGGGAGGAACCGCTGGGGTCGGGTGCGCTGCCATTGGGTGGCGCGAAGGTCAGGGGCCTCGACGGACCAGACCGGGCAGCAGAGGTGGCTCTGGGACGTGGAACGTAACCTCTCTGGGGGGAAGGAGCCGGAACTTGTGGGGAGGTGAGCGTACCAGTTAGATCTGGTGGGCTTACCTCTACGCACAGTCTCGGTTCTGGAACCGTACTCCTGGATAGGGGTTGGACTCTGTCCTACTCCGGAGTTGCCCAGGGTGTGAGGCGCCGGGGGGTGTGGGATACTCACAAGCCCGGCTGAGCGCCGCTACGTTGGAGTTTACCGGTGGAAGAGAGGTCGCCCGCTACGCCTGCGGGTGATGGGGGGGGGAAACTCTGACGTTGTTTGTGCCTATGCACCAAGCAGGAGTTCAGAGTATTTGGCTTCTTGGAGACCTTGAATGGAGTCCTGTATGGGGCTCCAGTAGGGGACTCCATAGTTCTGCTGGGGGACTTCAACGCACACGGGGCAATGATGGAGATAATTGGAGAGGCGTGATTGGGAGAACGGCCTCCTGATCTGAACCAGAGTGGTTGTCGTTGTTGGACTTCTGTGCTAGTCATGGATTGTCCATAACAAACACCATGTTCGAACACAGGGATGCTCATAAGTGTACGTGGTACCAGAGCACCCAGGCCAAAGGTCAATGATCGATTTTATAATCGTTCATCTGATCGAGGGTATGTTTTGGAAACTCGGGTGAAGAGAGGGGCAGAGCTGTCAACTGATCAACATCTGGTGGTGAGTTTGGTCAGGGGATGGGGGGAGACTCTGGAAGACCTGGTAAGCCCAAACGCGTAGTGCGGGTAAATTGGGAAATCTGGAGGAGGCCCCTGTCCGACGGACTTTCAACTTACACCTCGGCAGAGCTTTTCGTGCATCATGCTTGTGGAGGCTGGGGATTGAACCTGAGTGGACAATGTTCAAAGTTTCCATTGCTGAAGCTGCGGCGTGAGCTGTGGTCTTAGGGTCTTAGTGCCTCAGGGGCGGTAACCCACAAACACCTTGGTGGACACCGGTGGTCAGGGAAGCCGTCCGACTGAAGAAGGAGTCCTTCGGGATATGTTATCCCAGAGGACTCCGGAGGCAGTTGTAAGGTACCGACGGGCGAAGAGCTGCAACCTCTGCCGTGACAGAGGCAAAGCAGCGGGTGTGGGAGAAGTTTGGTGAAGACAGGAGAAGGACTTTCGGTCTGCACCAAGGTGCTTCTGGAAAACGTTCGCCACCTCAGGAGGAGGAAGCGGGGACCATCCAAGCTGTATACAGTAAGGATGGGACGTTGTTGACCTCCACTGGGGAGGTAATAGGGCGGTGGAAGGAGCACTTTGAGGAACTCCTAAATCCAGCTGACAAGTCCTCTGTGGTAGAGGCAGAGCTGGAGGATGATGGGGGATTGTCGTCATATCCCTGGTGGAGGTCGCTGAGGTAGTCAAACAACCCACAGCGGCAAAGCCCCAGGGATTGATGAGATCCGTCCAGAAATGCTGAAAGCTCTGGGTGTGGAGGGGCTGTCTTGGTTGACAGCCTCTTCAACATTGCGTGGAAGTCTGGGACGTGCCTAGGAGTGGCAGACCGGGGTGGTGGTTCCCCTCTTCAAAAAGGGGGACCAGAGGGTGTGTGCCAATTACAGGGGTATCACACTTCTCAGCCTCCCTGGTAAAGTCACTCCAAGGTGCTGAAAAGGAGGGTTCGGCCGATAGTCAAACCTCGGATTGAACGGGGACCATATCTTCCTCTCGCAAGGATCTTGGAGGGGGCCTGGGAGTATGCCACACCAGTCTACATGTGTTTTGTGGATCTGGAGAAGGCGTATGACCGGGTCCCCCGGGAGAAATTGTGGGAGGTGCTGCGGGATATGGGGTGAGGGGTTCCTTCTCAGGGCCAACCAATCTCTGTATGACCAAAGCGAGAGCTGGGTCCGGGTTCTCGGCAGTAAGTCGGACTCGTTCCAGGTGAGGGTTGGCCTCGCCAGGGCTGCGCTTTGTCACCAATCCTGTTTATAATATTTATGGACATGATATCGAGGCGTAGTCGGGGGGGGGAGGGGTTGCAGTTCGGTGGGCTCAGGATCTCATCGCTGCTTTTTGCAGATGATGTGGTCCTGATGGCGTCATCGGTCTGTGACCTTCAGCACTACTGGACGGTTCGCAGCGAGTGTGAAGCGGCTGGGGGATGAAATCAGCACCTCTAAATATGAGGCCATGGTTCTCAGCAGGAAACCGATGTAGTGCTTTCTTCAGGTAGGGAATGAGTCCTTACCCCAAGGGAAGGAGGTTTAAGTACCTTGGGGTCTTGTTCGCGAGTGAGGGGACCATGGAGCGTGAGATTGGTAGGAGAATCGGAGCAGCGGGTGCGGTATTACATTCTGTTTATCGCACCGTT
>NC_045734.1:4754459-4754554 GCF_008692095.1 Etheostoma spectabile | reverse complement strand
GAGAGCTGAGCCAGAAGGCAAAGCTCTCGATCTAGCAGGCAATTTTCGTTCCTACCCTCACCTATGGGCATGAAGGTTGGGTCATGACCGAAAGA
>NC_045734.1:4749121-4754434 GCF_008692095.1 Etheostoma spectabile | reverse complement strand
TAATGGAATTAATAAGTAGAATAAGTATTAGTTGCCACTTTATAACAGCCATATAAATAATGCTCATACATGTTTTACAAAACAATGATAACCACTGAGAAAGTATATATATCTATCAATCAATCCATTATAATATTAGTAAACATTGTAAATCATAATTAAGTGTTTGTGGAGAGTAATAAATATTAGTTTTTTTTATGTCCGTCTTTCTGTTTTTATGCTGCTGTGGGCCAGGAACCCACTTGTGAGAGAATCGAGTCTCAATGGGAATATTACTGATAAAACAAAGGTACAAATACATTGAAACTTATAATAATTAACTATCATTACCATTTATTTCTGATGGTTACTATAAAGTGTTACCGTAAAGGGTCACCTAAAACACACAGTCATAACCCAGCCCCCACCCATGATGAGCCCACAGATCCCAACAACAGGTTACCTGTCCTCAGAGTACTCGTAGTCCGAGTCCCGGAGCGTTGTGCTCTAAGTGCGAATCCTGGTAAGGGAAGGGGAGTGGGAGTGGTGGCGGTTCTGGTGGATCTCATCCAGGCTCCTGGTGAAACAAAAATATCGATTAATTTAATTTATGGTTCTTTTATTTAGGTGTGTAGGAATCAATGTCCACTCTTAATTTTGGTTTTGATCTAGTCTCGCAAAGCCAGACCTTCCTCCACAGCGCTGTGGAAGAGAGTCTGGCTGTCCCACAGCATTCTAGAATGGGAGAAAAAACGTGCTCTGTGATTGGTTTAAAGAAATACCGATAAACCAATGTCTGGGTGGCGCCAAGCGGCAGACAGTGCCTCTGCAAATAGCATGGGAGGAACTGTTTTGGTGGAACATGTGTATGTTCAAAAGTAGTTTTAGTCATGCAACAGAAAACTAGACTGGACAGAAAGTCTAGCTAGCTGTCTGGATTTTACCCTGAAGACATCTGAGGAGGATTCCTCAGCAATCCACCAGAGGTTAGAATGCCAACACAAGAAAGCGGAAGGGGATGGACATCCGGCATCTGGCTGAAAATGAGGGCTACTTAACTAACTACTGACTACTTTTGGATGCTGGGTGAATCTGAAATATTGTACAACAGACAGCACACAATAAACTAATAGTTCACCAGGGGATTGTGGCAGGTGTTGTGACCTTTGCATGGGACGTGTGCGGGCCGTGACCGAGCCCTGCAGGGTCCTCTCTGAGGAGACACTGAACGGGAACGGTGCTGGACGGGCCGCTGCTGCTCCGGCACTGCCAACGTAATTCCCCGCTCTCTTTCCCTGGAGTTACGTTCTGCATCTACACACAAAAAAACACACAAACACACACACACACACAGGCAACAAAACAGAATTCAGACATGGAAACACACAGAAACACACACACATCAGGCATTAGTTGTGTGTATCTGATCAGGATGCATCAGTTGTCAGCCTTGTGGACTGACATCCACTACATATGTCATTCTCTTACAGACTGTAGAACATCACGTCAGGATGTTTTACAGGCAAATGACCAGCTAACAGGCTAGCTAGTCATGTGAGCTAGGCTGAGTAATGACTGTTTCTGCAATGTCTCTGTCAGACTTGAGGTCAGTGAGATTTGCATCTCTCAGTTCTTGTTTCACACTGCATGGAGTGCCAGTTGAGACAATAGTTCAGCTTTTAACGACTCGGAGAAACTTAACCACTACGTACAAAGAATAGGTCATACATATGTCACCACACGGTAAGTATTAATCATACTAACATGGAAGGAGTCTCTACATCTGTACTTCGATATTTTCTGGTGCATTGTTGGCTGTGAGCTTTGAGAACTATGGGACATATCTATTAATAGTGTGTTATATAACACTGGGCAGTGTTTGGAGAGGGGACCCCTATTAACTATTATATCGCCGAACAGCATGCGGGGACAGATTGCTTCCGTCGCAAGACATATGACTGTTTGGTATACTTCTCAGAAAACCATCGTGGTGTAGTGCAAGTTAATTGTTTTGTCAAGCTGGAGTCAATACATTCTCTGCCTTACTGAAAATCTAATGTAGAAGTCTATTGGTCGCCTGAATTTTGTAACTGTCAATTACAACTGATTGCCGAGAGTCAGTGCTGTGTGTACCAGTCACTGTGATATGTATATGAGTGGGTATGTATGTATGTGTATATTAGATATATATATATTATATTATATATATATATATATATATATATATATATTATATATATATATATATATATGTATATCTCACAGCGCACCTCTCCGGAGAACCATTACCTTATCGTGGTGGAGAGTTTGTGTGTCCCTATGAACCTGAGGGCTGTGTTGTCTGGAGCTGTGTGTCCTGGTAGGGTCTCCATGGCAAAGTGGTCTCAGGTGAGGGGCCAGCAAAGAATGGTTCAAAAACCCCATGAAAGACCCGGGTAGAGAGGATGTGACCCTGCCCGGAGGAGGCCCGGGGCCCCCGTCTGGAGCCAGGCCCAGACGTGGGCTCGTCAGCAAGCGCCTGGTGGCCGGGTTTGCCACGGAGCCCGGTCGGGCACAGCCCGAAGAAGCTATGTGGCACCCCTATCTCCATCCTATGGGCTCACCAACTGCGGGAGGAACCGCTGGGGTCGGGTGCGCTGCCATTGGGTGGCGCGAAGGTCAGGGGCCTCGACGGACCAGACCGGGCAGCAGAGGTGGCTCTGGGACGTGGAACGTAACCTCTCTGGGGGGAAGGAGCCGGAACTTGTGGGGAGGTGGAGCGTACCAGTTAGATCTGGTGGGCTTACCTCTACGCACAGTCTCGGTTCTGGAACCGACTCCTGGATAGGGGTTGGACTCTGTCCTACTCCGGAGTTGCCCAGGGTGTGAGGCGCCGGGGGGTGTGGGATACTCACAAGCCCGGCTGAGCGCCGCTACGTTGGAGTTTACCGGTGGAAGAGAGGTCGCCTCGCTACGCCTGCGGGTGATGGGGGGGGGAAACTCTGACGTTGTTTGTGCCTATGCACCAAGCAGGAGTTCAGAGTATTTGGCTTCTTGGAGACCTTGAATGGAGTCCTGTATGGGGCTCCAGTAGGGGACTCCATAGTTCTGCTGGGGGACTTCAACGCACACGGGGCAATGATGGAGATAATTGGAGAGGCGTGATTGGGAGAACGGCCTCCTGATCTGAACCAGAGTGGTTGTCGTTGTTGGACTTCTGTGCTAGTCATGGATTGTCCATAACAAACACCATGTTCGAACACAGGGATGCTCATAAGTGTACGTGGTACCAGAGCACCCAGGCCAAAGGCAATGATCGATTTTATAATCGTTCATCTGATCGAGGGTATGTTTTGGAAACTCGGGTGAAGAGAGGGGCAGAGCTGTCAACTGATCAACATCTGGTGGTGAGTTTGGTCAGGGGATGGGGGGAGACTCTGGAAGACCTGGTAAGCCCAAACGCGTAGTGCGGGTAAATTGGGAAAAATCTGGAGGAGGCCCCTGTCCGACGGACTTTCAACTTACACCTCGGCAGAGCTTTTCGTGCATCATGCTTGTGGAGGCTGGGGATTGAACCTGAGTGGACAATGTTCAAAGTTTCCATTGCTGAAGCTGCGGCGTGAGCTGTGGTCTTAGGGTCTTAGTGCCTCAGGGGCGGTAACCCACAAACACCTTGGTGGACACCGGTGGTCAGGGAAGCCGTCCGACTGAAGAAGGAGTCCTTCGGGATATGTTATCCCAGAGGACTCCGGAGGCAGTTGTAAGGTACCGACGGGCGAAGAGCTGCAACCTCTGCCGTGACAGAGGCAAAGCAGCGGGTGTGGGAGAAGTTTGGTGAAGACAGGAGAAGGACTTTCGGTCTGCACCAAGGTGCTTCTGGAAAACCGTTCGCCACCTCAGGAGGAGGAAGCGGGGACCATCCAAGCTGTATACAGTAAGGATGGGACGTTGTTGACCTCAACTGGGGAGGTAATAGGGCGGTGGAAGGAGCACTTTGAGGAACTCCTAAATCCAGCTGACACGTCCTCTGTGGTAGAGGCAGAGCTGGAGGATGATGGGGGATTGTCGTCAATATCCCTGGTGGAGGTCGCTGAGGTAGTCAAACAACTCCACAGCGGCAAAGCCCCAGGGATTGATGAGATCCGTCCAGAAATGCTGAAAGCTCTGGGTGTGGAGGGGCTGTCTTGGTTGACACGCCTCTTCAACATTGCGTGGAAGTCTGGGACGTGCCTAGGAGTGGCAGACCGGGGTGGTGGTTCCCCTCTTCAAAAAGGGGGACCAGAGGGTGTGTGCCAATTACAGGGGTATCACACTTCTCAGCCTCCCTGGTAAAGTCTACTCCAAGGTGCTGAAAAGGAGGGTTCGGCCGATAGTCAAACCTCGGATTGAACGGCGGACCATATCTTCACTCTCGCAAGGATCTTGGAGGGGGCCTGGGAGTATGCCCAACCAGTCTACATGTGTTTTGTGGATCTGGAGAAGGCGTATGACCGGGTCCCCCGGGAGAAATTGTGGGAGGTGCTGCGGGAATATGGGGTGAGGGGGTTCCTTCTCAGGGCCAACCAATCTCTGTATGACCAAAGCGAGAGCTGTGTCCGGGTTCTCGGCAGTAAGTCGGACTCGTTCCAGGTGAGGGTTGGCCTCCGCCAGGGCTGCGCTTTGTCACCAATCCTGTTTATAATATTTATGGACATGATATCGAGGCGTAGTCGGGGGGGGGAGGGGTTGCAGTTCGGTGGGCTCAGGATCTCATCGCTGCTTTTTGCAGATGATGTGGTCCTGATGGCGTCATCGGTCTGTGACCTTCAGCACTCACTGGATCGGTTCGCAGCCGAGTGTGAAGCGGCTGGGATGAAATCAGCACCTCTAAATATGAGGCCATGGTTCTCAGCAGGAAACCGATGTAGTGCTTTCTTCAGGTAGGGAATGAGTCCTTACCCCAAGGGAAGGAGTTTAAGTACCTTGGGTCTTGGCGAGTGAGGGGACCATGGAGCGTGAGATTGGTAGGAGAATCGGAGCAGGGGTGCGGTATTACATTCTGTTTACGCACCGTTGTGATGAAAAGAGAGCTGAGCCAGAAGGCAAAGCTCTCGATCTAGCAGGCAATTTTCGTTCCTACCCTCACTATGGGCATGAAGGTGGGTCATGACCGAAAAACGAGATCCAGGGTACAAGCGGCCGAAATGGGTTTCCTCAGGAGGTGGCCTGGGCGTCTCCCTTAGAGATAGGGTGAGAAGCTCAGTCATCCGAGAAGAGCTCAGAGTAGAGCCGCTGCTCCTTCGCGTCGAAAGGAACCCGTTGAGGTGGTTCGGGCATCTGATAAGGATGCCTCCTGGGCGCCTCCCTAGGGAGGTG
>NC_045734.1:4740442-4749096 GCF_008692095.1 Etheostoma spectabile | reverse complement strand
TAATGGAATTAATAAGTAGAATAAGTATTAGTTGCCACTTTATAACAGCCATATAAATAATGCTCATACATGTTTTACAAAACAATGATAACCACTGAGAAAGTATATATATCTATCAATCAATCCATTATAATATTAGTAAACATTGTAAATCATAATTAAGTGTTTGTGGAGAGTAATAAATATTAGTTTTTTTTATGTCCGTCTTTCTGTTTTTATGCTGCTGTGGGCCAGGAACCCACTTGTGAGAGAATCGAGTCTCAATGGGAATATTACTGATAAAACAAAGGTACAAATACATTGAAACTTATAATAATTAACTATCATTACCATTTATTTCTGATGGTTACTATAAAGTGTTACCGTAAAGGGTCACCTAAAACACACAGTCATAACCCAGCCCCCACCCATGATGAGCCCACAGATCCACAACAACAGGTTACCTGTCCTCAGAGTACTCGTAGTCCGAGTCCCGGAGCGTTGTGCTCTAAGTGCGAATCTGGTAAGGGAAGGGGAGTGGGAGTGGTGGCGGTTCTGGTGGATCTCATCCAGGCTCCGGTGAAACAAAAATATCGATTAATTTAATTTATGGTTCTTTTATTTAGGTGTGTAGGAATCAATGTCCACTCTTAATTTGGTTTTGATCTAGTCTCGCAAAGCCAGACCTTCCTCCACAGCGCTGTGGAAGAGAGTCTGGCTGTCCCACAGCATTCTAGAATGGGAGAAAAAACGTGCTCTGTGATTGGTTTAAAGAAATACCGATAAACCAATGTCTGGGTGGCGCCAAGCGGCAGACAGTGCCTCTGCAAATAGCATGGGAGGAACTGTTTTGGTGGAACATGTGTATGTTCAAAAGTAGTTTTAGTCATGCAACGAGAAAACTAGACTGGACAGAAAGTCTAGCTAGCTGTCTGGATTTTCCCTGAAGACATCTGAGGAGGATTCCTCAGCAATCCACCAGAGGTTAGAATGCCAACACAAGAAAGCGGAAGGGGATGGACATCCGGCATCTGGCTGAAAATGAGGGCTCTTAACTAACTACTGACTACTTTTGGATGCTGGGTGAATCTGAAATATTGTACAACAGACAGCACACAATAAACTAATAGTTCACCAGGGGATTGTGGCAGGTGTTGTGACCTTTGCATGGGCACGTGTGCGGGCCGTGACGAGCCCTGCAGGGTCCTCTCTGAGGAGACACTGAACGGGAACGGTGCTGGACGGGCCGCTGCTGCTCCGGCACTGCCAACGTACATTCCCCGCTCTCTTTCCCTGGAGTTACGTTCTGCATCTACACACAAAAAAACACACAAACACACACACACACACAGGCAACAAAACAGAATTCAGACATGGAAACACACAGAAACACACACACATCAGGCATTAGTTGTGTGTATCTGATCAGGATGCATCAGTTGTCAGCCTTGTGGACTGACATCCACTACATATGTCATTCTCTTACAGACTGTAGAACATCACGTCAGGATGTTTTACAGGCAAATGACCAGCTAACAGGCTAGCTAGTCATGTGAGCTAGGCTGAGTAATGACTGTTTCTGCAATGTCTCTGTCAGACTTGAGGTCAGTGAGATTTGCATCTCTCAGTTCTTGTTTCACACTGCATGGAGTGCCAGTTGAGACAATAGTTCAGCTTTTAACGACTCGGAGAAACTTAACCACTACGTACAAAGAATAGGTCATACATATGTCATCCACACGGTAAGTATTAATCATACTAACATGGAAGGAGTCTCTTACATCTGTACTTCGATATTTTCTGGTGCATTGTTGGCTGTGAGCTTTGAGAACTATGGGACATATCTATAATAGTGTGTTATATAACACTGGGCAGTGTTTGGAGAGGGGACCCCTATTAACTATTATATCGCCGAACAGCATGCGGGGGACAGATTGCTTCCGTCGCAAGACATATGACTGTTTGGTATACTTCTCAGAAAAACCATCGTGGTGTAGTGCAAGTTAATTGTTTTGTCAAGCTGGAGTCAATACATTCTCTGCCTTACTGAAAATCTAATGTAGAAGTCTATTGGTCGCCTGAATTTTGTAACTGTCAATTACAACTGATTGCCGAGAGTCAGTGCTGTGTGTACCAGTCACTGTGATATGTATATGAGTGGGTATGTATGTATGTGTATATTAGATATATATATATTATATTATATATATATATATATAATATATATATATATTATATATAATATATATATATATGTATATCTCACAGCGCACCTCTCCGGAGAACCATTACCTTATCGTGGTGGAGAGGTTTGTGTGTCCCTATGAACCTGAGGGCTGTGTTGTCTGGAGCTGTGTGTCCTGGTAGGGTCTCCATGGCAAAGTGGTCTCAGGTGAGGGCCAGACAAAGAATGGTTCAAAAACCCCATGAAAGACCGCGGGTAGAGAGGATGTGACCCTGCCCGGAGGAGGCCCGGGGCCCCCGTCTGGAGCCAGGCCCAGACGTGGGCTCGTCAGCAAGCGCCTGGTGGCCGGGTTTGCCACGGAGCCCGGTCGGGCACAGCCCGAAGAAGCTATGTGGCACCCCTATCTCCATCCTATGGGCTCACCAACTGCGGGAGGAACCGCTGGGGTCGGGTGCGCTGCCATTGGGTGGCGGCGAAGGTCAGGGCCTCGACGGACCAGACCGGGCAGCAGAGGTGGCTCTGGGACGTGGAACGTAACCTCTCTGGGGGGAAGGAGCCGGAACTTGTGGGGAGGTGGAGCGTACCAGTTAGATCTGGTGGGCTTACCTCTACGCACAGTCTCGGTTCTGGAACCGACTCCTGGATAGGGGTTGGACTCTGTCCTACTCCGGAGTTGCCCAGGGTGTGAGGCGCCGGGGGGTGTGGGATACTCACAAGCCCGGCTGAGCGCCGCTACGTTGGAGTTTACCGGTGGAAGAGAGGTCGCCCGCTACGCCTGCGGGTGATGGGGGGGGGAAACTCTGACGTTGTTTGTGCCTATGCACCAAGCAGGAGTTCAGAGTATTTGGCTTCTTGGAGACCTTGAATGGAGTCCTGTATGGGGCTCCAGTAGGGGACTCCATAGTTCTGCTGGGGGACTTCAACGCACACGGGGCAATGATGGAGATAATTGGAGAGGCGTGATTGGGAGAACGGCCTCCTGATCTGAACCAGAGTGGTTGTCGTTGTTGGACTTCTGTGCTAGTCATGGATTGTCCATAACAAACACCATGTTCGAACACAGGGATGCTCATAAGTGTACGTGGTACCAGAGCACCCAGGCCAAAGGTCAATGATCGATTTTATAATCGTTCATCTGATCGAGGGTATGTTTTGGAAACTCGGGTGAAGAGAGGGGCAGAGCTGTCAACTGATCAACATCTGGTGGTGAGTTTGGTCAGGGGATGGGGGGAGACTCTGGACAGACCTGGTAAGCCCAAACGCGTAGTGCGGGTAAATTGGGAAAATCTGGAGGAGGCCCCTGTCCGACGGACTTTCAACTTACACCTCGGCAGAGCTTTTCGTGCATCATGCTTGTGGAGGCTGGGGCATTGAACCTGAGTGGACAATGTTCAAAGTTTCCATTGCTGAAGCTGCGGCGGTGAGCTGTGGTCTTAGGGTCTTAGTGCCTCAGGGGCGGTAACCCACAAACACCTTGGTGGACACCGGTGGTCAGGGAAGCCGTCCGACTGAAGAAGGAGTCCTTCGGGATATGTTATCCCAGAGGACTCCGGAGGCAGTTGTAAGGTACCGACGGGCGAAGAGCTGCAACCTCTGCCGTGACAGAGGCAAAGCAGCGGGTGTGGGAGAAGTTTGGTGAAGACAGGAGAAGGACTTTCGGTCTGCACCAAGGTGCTTCTGGAAAACGTTCGCCACCTCAGGAGGAGGAAGCGGGGACCATCCAAGCTGTATACAGTAAGGATGGGACGTTGTTGACCTCCACTGGGGAGGTAATAGGGCGGTGGAAGGAGCACTTTGAGGAACTCCTAAATCCAGCTGACAGTCCTCTGTGGTAGAGGCAGAGTGGAGGATGATGGGGGATTGTCGTCATATCCCTGGTGGAGGTCGCTGAGGTAGTCAAACAACCCACAGCGGCAAAGCCCCAGGGATTGATGAGATCCGTCCAGAAATGCTGAAAGCTCTGGGTGTGGAGGGGCTGTCTTGGTTGACACGCCTCTTCAACATTGCGTGGAAGTCTGGGACGGTGCCTAGGAGTGGCAGACCGGGGTGGTGGTTCCCCTCTTCAAAAAGGGGGACCAGAGGGTGTGTGCCAATTACAGGGGTATCACACTTCTCAGCCTCCCTGGTAAAGTCACTCCAAGGTGCTGAAAAGGAGGGTTCGGCCGATAGTCAAACCTCGGATTGAACGGGGACCATATCTTCCTCTCGCAAGGATCTTGGAGGGGGCCTGGGAGTATGCCACACCAGTCTACATGTGTTTTGTGGATCTGGAGAAGGCGTATGACCGGGTCCCCCGGGAGAAATTGTGGGAGGTGCTGCGGGATATGGGGTGAGGGGGTTCCTTCTCAGGGCCAACCAATCTCTGTATGACCAAAGCGAGAGCTGGGTCCGGGTTCTCGGCAGTAAGTCGGACTCGTTCCAGGTGAGGGTTGGCCTCGCCAGGGCTGCGCTTTGTCACCAATCCTGTTTATAATATTTATGGACATGATATCGAGGCGTAGTCGGGGGGGGGAGGGGTTGCAGTTCGGTGGGCTCAGGATCCATCGCTGCTTTTTGCAGATGATGTGGTCCTGATGGCGTCATCGGTCTGTGACCTTCAGCACTCACTGGACGGTTCGCAGCGAGTGTGAAGCGGCTGGGGATGAAATCAGCACCTCTAAATATGAGGCCATGGTTCTCAGCAGGAAACCGATGTAGTGCTTTCTTCAGGTAGGGAATGAGTCCTTACCCCAAGGGAAGGAGTTTAAGTACCTTGGGGTCTTGGCGAGTGAGGGGACCATGGAGCGTGAGATTGGTAGGAGAATCGGAGCAGGGGTGCGGTATACATTCTGTTTACGCACCGTTGTGATGAAAAGAGAGCTGAGCCAGAAGGCAAAGCTCTCGATCTAGCAGGCAATTTTCGTTCCTACCCTCACTATGGGCATGAAGGTGGGTCATGACCGAAAAGACGAGATCCAGGGTACAAGCGGCGAAATGGGTTTCCTCAGGAGGGTGGCTGGCGTCTCCCTTAGAGATAGGGTGAGAAGCTCAGTCATCCGAGAAGAGCTCAGAGTAGAGCCGCTGCTCCTTGCGTCGAAAGGAACCCGTTGAGGTGGGTCGGGCACTGATAAGGATGCTCTGGGCGCTCTAGGGAGGTGTTCCAGGCACGTCCAGCTGGGAGGAGGCCCGGGGAAGACCCAGGACGGTGGAGAGATTATATCTCCAACCTGGCCGGGAACGCCTCAGGATCCCCCAGTCGGAGTGGTTGATGTGGCTCGGGAAAGGGAAGTTGGGGTCTCCTACTGGAGCTGCTGCCCCCGCGACCCGACACCGGATAAGCGGTCGAAGATGGATGGATGGATAGCGCACAAGCACAAATGTTTCAAGATAATATAACTATGTGTTGTTAGTGCACAAGATTACAATGTAAGCTCAGTGTTTGCATAGGAATAAAAATAAGCATAGACATTCAAATAAGTCTGAGCTTGTGTAACACTTGTTTAACTCCCGCATGTGGCAAACCATCTGGCATTTGGAAATGCCGAAATGAACCATACAAAGTTATAAAAACCAGGTCCCCATTTCATCTGACAGGTGCCACAGCAGAAACAGTCATACAGCAAAGCAGTTTTGTGATTCTATTGGCCAAAAATAACGCACAAATTCAGCTTCTAGTGTACTAGTCCAGTGTCCTTTCAGTGAAGTGCGGCCTGGACTGGAAGCATGCAGGAGAATGGCAGGAAACTCCATGAACAGCTGTAGTTCTCCAGCAGGGCTGAACGATTAATCGTTTTCAAATCGAAATCCAGATTTTAAGGAATGCGATTGGCTCATCGTGAAGACCGCCATTTATTTGAATGTGCAATATTTAGTTGAATGTCTGGTGTAACATTTTGTTAACATTTATTATTCCTCTTTTTAATATTATATTTACAGTTTTGCTGGAATAATGTTACATATCACAGATTGTTTAAAGAAATGTCCTATTTTCTGTGGATTTTTTATTACTTTATTTAACATGACCGAAGGAGGTACAATATGGAGTTTAAAAAACATAAATATTAAAAAATTAAAAAATTGCAAAGCGATTTGTAGTTTTAAAATCTTTGTTTTTTTCTTTGTTTTTGAAATCGTTCAGCCCTTCTCTACAGTCTAACATGCACTCAGTGCTTCAGTGTGTCTACGGGCCAGCAGAAGAAGAGAAGCTGTTCACTGCAGCCTCAGTGAAGTACATTGCACTTCTAAACTGCAGCACTACAACACTGCTGTTCAGAAAAAAAACTGCAGTCCTGTAGCAATATGATGAATTTGCAAAGGTTTTGCCTTTCGCTGACACAGCAAATATTAATTACTTTAAATTTGGGTGCATTTTGTTCTAAAGAAGAT
Source organism: Etheostoma spectabile (assembly GCF_008692095.1). Classification (NCBI taxonomy): domain Eukaryota; kingdom Metazoa; phylum Chordata; class Actinopteri; order Perciformes; family Percidae; genus Etheostoma; species Etheostoma spectabile. The sequence continues at coordinate 4,742,567 of NC_045734.1, read as the reverse complement.
TAAAGCATACAGTGGAGCCCCCAAAAAAATGGAGGGCTGGAAGGTTTGAGAAAACAGATGGAGCGAGGATGCAAAGAAGACGCTCTCTCACCCAGTGCTGGACGCCTACAGGCTAATACAAGGAAAATGCTTGGTAACCATGTCCCCCACCCACCTTTAGTCACTACCATCAAACCATCATCAAACTCTGAATCAATGATGCGATGAGACCCTGCACACATATACACACACATACAAACACACACACACACACACACACACACACACACACACAGAGAGAGAGGATAGGGTAAGGTTGAAAGGTTGTGTTGTCACTGAGAGACAAAGAAGAGAAAGCTCAGTAAAGGAAAGGTTAGCAAGCACACACTCAGACGCACTGTAGGGTCACAAAACAGGGATTAAATCATACATGTACTAGTACGGGGGGGATACAACCTGTTTTGGTCATATTTTCTCCCCTAATGTTGCACCCTTGGCGATAACGTTGAATATCGCGATAATGCTACGTACTCAGTTCTTCATTTCTGGTGCTTTCAGTATTCTGCTAATACCCAAAAAAATTCTATTTGATGTAGAACAAACAAAAGGAAATAATTTCTAACATTCTGCTATTGAACAAATTGAACATTGAATTGAACATAAAAGACACCACTAGAAAAAAAAATGAGTTGCATTTTAAAGGGCGGCTGTCTGCAGATATTTTCTTTCAACCCAGGATACGCACCAACAGCTTGCTCAGATTTCCCACCTGCCGTCACACAACTGAACTCTGGAAATGGCAACAATATCAAAGGGGGCAATGTGCAATACAAATAGGGCTGCAACTAACAATTATTTTCCTAGTAGATTAATCGATTAGTTGTTTGGTCTATAACATGTCAGAAAATGATGAAAAATGACGATCAGTGTTTCCCAAAAGCCCAAGAGGACGTCCTCACATGTCTTGTTTTGTTCACAACTCAAATGTAATCATTTCATTCATGTAAATATATCACATACATTTATTTATTCCAGTACTTTTATATTACTTTTATCTAACATTTTTAGCTCATTATATATTTTCTCATGTTGTTATTTTATAATATATGTGATTCTAGATAGACTTACATTTATTACACTTATTTATATTTATTTAGTTGTTCCAGTAATATCAAACTTGTATTTTATCATTTTTAACGCACCCTTGGGCTACACAATGACAGTTATGCGTTTGAACTTTGAAAAACTAACTCCAAAAACCTCTGAGTGTCTTTTGCGATAGGTCGCAGACTTTCGCAAAGAGTTTATTATTGTGCCAGTTTATGTTGCCATACCGGAAAAAAAAGAAAAAAACAATGTATTGTGCAGCCCTAACATAAACACACACATATCTATACACACAGACTTCAAATACTATAGAAAAGCAGACATACTCTGTAGTTTCTTGCTGGGGCTGTCTCCATGGACGTGTCTGCGTGGGAGGTACGGGGAAGGCTGGGGCAGAGGTATAGAGGACATGTCATGTGTCTGGAGTTTATACCAATGAGGAATGTCGTCCAGCAGGGCCGTCTCCAACTCTATCAGGATCTGAGAGAGGACAGGGAGACAAAGGGTGGAAGAGACAGATGAGTGAGCAAAAGAGAAACAGTTGTGTGGATCCACTTTGTCAGAGAGGTTTGGGCAGTCGAGACTGTGTGTCTGGGTATTCTCCGGTCTCCCTTGACATGTAATGCATGAAGGAGCCTCCTTGTCAATTTCATCTGCTAGCAAACAACAGACAAATGCTTAAAAGCTGCTGTGTGGTCATATATGTAATGTAAAGAACCCATAACTAAAGTTTTTATGAGCTGCCAAACTGAGCTTTTATGAAGACAAAAGGGGATACAGACGTGAGGAGTCAGCAGAGAGAATGGGGAGTGTAATGTTTAGCCCCATGGTGGAAAGAGAAATGAACTCAGGAGTTCTTCACCTGGTGCTTCAATTTATTATCAATCACATGGAAGTGCAGTATTGCAAGGGTGACTTATAGCAATTCAATTCATCATCACAAAATGATAGACAAGATCAAACGCTATATTAGGCCCTGACTATCCTGCACCTGCACCTGCACCTGCACCTGCACCTGCACCTGCACCTGCACCTGCAC
>NC_045734.1:4735403-4740432 GCF_008692095.1 Etheostoma spectabile | reverse complement strand
ACCTGCACCTGCACCTGCACCTGCACCTGCACCTGCACCTGCACCTGCACCTGCTCTGCCCAGAGGAGCCTTGGCCTCCTTCCTTTATACCAGAAGCCTCTCCTACAAGACAAACCAAAGTTAATTGGAAATTAATCAAACACCATTATGTTATTTTACCATTCCCAAACATTTCTGGCTACATTAATACACAATATAACAACTATAATATCAAAAATGAAATGTTACATGCTCAACAAGCTTCTCAAAACAGAACTCTAGACACTCCTGCACACCCCTCTGTACTAGCGGACACTTGGACCATTCTGGGTCTTTCCCTCTAAAAATTACTCCAGACTCTGTCACTTCCTGTTTGCCACTTCGACCTAGATCCCTGCTTGAAGATGAGAACAGGTGAATGAAACCTTGGGTAACTCCACTAACCTAAAATAAATGACTTGAAACGAATTGTGTATGTGTTGTATTTATCCAACCATGATCTCTAGTCTTTTGACTTGTACTTAAATGAGCTGAAATAAAATGACAAACCATGTGTTCATTGATTCAAGCCCACATGCTAATGATAATACTCACGCAAACCGTCCTATGCTACTGCTCATACTAAGCTTAGCATGATAAGACCTACTACCACCGGTTTAAATGAACGCATGGGGTAGCCCCATGACAGAGAGACTGTGGGATCCGGACACTAAGTTAACAATATGACCGACGTTATGTGTGTTATTTTACCGACAGATAGGCTGAAACTGACATTTGGATATTTGACTTGGTAACAAAATGTTTGCTGCAAACGTAATATTAGACATAATGTTAGCCTTAGTGTCCGGATCCCCCAGTCTCCCTAGTCTCTGTGCTGATTCCTCACGTCTGTATCCACTTTTGTCTTCATAAAAGCTCAGTTTTTCGGGTCAGCAGCTTATAAAAACATAAGTCATGGGTTGTTTATCCTATTGGTAGTAAATACCACTACAATAACGTTTAGGCATTTTTGTTGTTTGCTAGCAGACAAAATTGCCAAGGAGGCTCCTTTACGCAATACAAGTCACTGGAGAGGAAGCAGCCTACAGGAGGGAGGAGGCCTAACCGGTGTCAAGGTGTGAGAACAACAACCTCAACCTTAAAGGGACAAGAAAAAAGAGATGAAGGTGGACATGAGGAAGAAGAGGAGACCTCATCGGCCACTGAACATCCGGGAGCTCAAAGTGGAGAGGGTGAGCAGCTTCTAATACCTGGGTGTCTACATAAGTGAGGACCTCAATGGAACACTTAACACCACACAGCTGGTAAAGAAGGCTCAGCAGGGGCTGTATTTTCTAAGGGGGCTGGGGAGGTTTGGCATGTTGCCTAAGATCCTCAGCAACTCCTACAGCTGCATTGTTGAGAGCATCTTGACCAGCTGCATCACCGTGTGGTACTGCAGAGCTACTGCTATGGACCACAAACGCCTGCAGAGAGTGGTGAAGATTGCAGTACCACTGCCCTCTCTGCTGAGCATCTACCACCACAGGGTCCACAGGAGAGCCGCCTCCATCCTCAAGGACCCCACGCATCCCCAGCACGGACTGTTCACACTTCTACCCTCAGGCCGGATGTACACTGTACAAGTGTTAAATCCTTTAAAATTGTTTTAATTTATATATATGTACAGTATATCTTGTAGATTTTACATTGTTTGGCATTCGGTGGACAGCAAAAGAAGAATTTTATTGTACAGGGAAACACGTGTCTTTACTGTGCATGTGACAGTAAAACTTTGAAACTGAAACTTTGAGAGTTGTTTTCCCCTCTGGTGGGCGTGGCATTCAGAGTCCATCCCTTTAACACTCCTCTTCACTATCACCTCTCATGCATTCTTTCTCAAAGCTTCAGTAAAGGGCTGGAAAAGTAGCTTATGATACAGCATATACTGTATATGTAACATTATAGTATTCACTATATATTCCAGTTTATTGTCCGTGAGAAAAACACACATAAGATAACAGCATTAAGAAATGCAGGTAATGTAGCAGCAATAGCTTTATCTGCAAGTGTAAAAAATATACAAGTATATAGATATCATGTGTGTCGCACCTCTCCCAGGAATTCACTCTCCTCCTCCTGGACTCGGGGCTGGTCCCACACTGTGATCTCTAGCATGCGCTCTCTGAAGTCCCGCCGGTGAACGTGGGAATATAGGAAGGTCTGGTTCCACTTGGGTTCAGCGCTCTTCTTCACTGTTTTAGTCCGCCGTTTACTCTTATCACTAGAACAAAGGCATGAACACACCAAGTTTAGATTCCAAGCATGTTTCTAACAATGACATTAAAAACGGTGTTCCCTGAAAGGTCCCCAATCAGGCTGATTTACTATGTATTTAGCACAGGAGTTTTTTGCATAATGTCAGTGTGAATATACCTGTCTTTACCCTCGGTCCGTTTTAGCACTTGTATCTATTTTATTTTATTTTTAAGATTATTTCTCTTTAAAGCCACTTCTGGAAAAAAACCAGTCTTCTCTGATTGGTTAGCATTTCCAGGTCTTCCACATCTGCACTCATGCAGTCATTGCACTGTAGCGGCACTTTCTACCTATATATATATATATATAGTATATATATATATATACTAGTATAGTATAGTTGTGACGTCACAACTGTACAGAAGTCCTGACGGCTTGTTTAAAGGCACAGTTTCTGAATACAGGCTTTGTGCATTTCTCTTTTATAATCACAAAATACATGGAAATCTCACTTTTTACAATATTGGACTTTTAAAATAACAAGGATGGATGATGTCAAGTTGTTGGCATTAAATACTTTTTTAATTCTTCATACAGCAAATTAAAACTATAAGGTTAAGTAGATAGCTATCCCTCTGATTATAGTCATTACTGCTGGTATGATGCTCATTTATCATGTAGTAATTACTGGTGTACTGTGCGTGTGAGATGGACCCACAAAATGCAAGAAAATGAATACAATGACCTTACCTCCTATCAGGCAGGAAGTACATCTTGACATAGGGGTTCCGGGGTCGTCCGTCTGGTCGGGGTGGCAGGTCTATGGCTTGAAGGACGTTGACGATCAACTGATGGCCCACTTTGTCGTACCACAGCTTCACCTGTAAAAATGTGTGAAGATCGTTAGCCTCCATGCATGTTTATATCCATTCACATGAACCACATGTCTCCTCTTTCAGATACTCACAGATAGCTGTCCAGGCAGTACCAGAGGAAGGTCTCGAAGGGTCCCGGGGCTGGTAGGGGACATCACTGATATCGAGGGACGGTCCATCTTTTGCGACTCAAAGGAACTGGAGCCTGCTGTTATAGAGAACAACAGTTGTTAGAAATCAGAAAAAAATGCAGTCAACCCCAAAATGTAGACTTAGAGCACACTTTGAAGACTGTAGTTCTCTCCAGATAATTTACTTGTAGCCATATACAGCCAACAAAGCAGCACACATAAACACTTACTAGATTCTAGAGGAGGGTGGGATGACTCTGGGATTCTTGGGATGTCTCTGTTAAAAAGCAAAAGAGAGTCAGTGAGTTCTTCAAATGTACAGAATATGCAGTACTTAAAGATACTTTCAGGATGCACAGTCGGGACTTTTGTAAACATTCATCTGAATGAATGAGTGAAAGATTTATGTCGACAAACAATTGTATGGTAGAAGAAGATTGAGCAGTCAATCAAATACACGTTTACACGTTAAACGGTTAGGGTAGTAGAGGAGAAAAGGGATAGCTGGAAAAAGGAATTTATCTTTTGGATCTTAGGTTTTAGGAAGACGTGAGGGGAAGGGGATCCACCCATTAAATCAACACTACTTACTGATATGCTCTATATACTTTTCTCAAGAAGTTTTTGGACATAATTCGGTGGATAGATCTTTGAGATAAAGGAAGGAGACATATCAAAAGTGTCTGTCAATGCCAATGTTCAAGTACTTTAATGATAATTATTGCATGTTGATGACGTTACTCTTACCCTATAGGTCTTGAAACAACTATTTCCACTTGAGGTTCAGCCTTGGATTCAAGGATAATGTTGTACACTTCTTTCTTAGTTGCCCCTGGCAACGACTTCCCATTCCACTGCAGCACCTCGTCACCTGGAACCAAGATGGCCGACATACATAATGATGATCCAGCCTGAGGTTCATCTCGCAGTTCATTTGATTAGAAAAACTAACACAGACTTGTACATCTTGAAGTCAAACTGAAATTTAAATTCTCTTCATTTTTGTTGTGAGGAAATATAAACCACAATGCTAATGCAGCTATTATGCATGTTTTTCAAGAGGATAAAACTGGTTTTGGAAATATTTGTGGAAATGAATAACTTTAAGTCTGAGTGGGTGCTTCTTTTCACAACAGTTGGAAAGCTGAAGTTGCTATCAACAGTGCACTGTTTTCTGGAGATTGTCACACTTTGTGTAACCTACAAAAAGACACTTTTGGACTTGTGTTGGCTATCAGCTGAAAGCGATTTAAGCTGTCTCACCTTTATAACATTCAACGTGCAATATGTAAGCTGCTAAGTTTCTATTCCACTCAGAAAGTGCAAGCTAACAAGCAAGGCTAAATAGCTTCACTTAGAAAGTGGAAGCTAGTTCTATGCTTGCCAATGTTAGCACTGATTCCCCCTGGATATTACTCTTTGTTTGGGCTATTTTAACTACTGCTGAGTCATCTACAGCTCCTGCACACTATAGAAACAATGTTTGCACCTGCTCGTAGGTGTCCCACAACATCTGCAAGGCTGCCTTTCTTGACTTTGGTGATGAAGGCCCCGAGTCTCCCTGTCTCTGTCATCTTCCCTCCTACCACCTGCACACAAAGGAGAGAAAGGAGAATGAATGAATCTATATCGACAAGGTTTCTTTTTCGAGGATTATTCAGGTGCCGCCGCAAGTTCTGCCATTTTCGTCCAGATGTCCCTCACCTTCCGCTTTCTTTGTGTTGGCATTCTAACCTCCGGTGGATTTTTGAGGACTACGGTTACCTGCTCCTCAGATCTCTACAGCTAGCTAGACTATCTGTCCAA
>NC_045734.1:4732791-4735393 GCF_008692095.1 Etheostoma spectabile | reverse complement strand
TTGTTGCACGACTAAAACAACTTTTAAACGTACATATGTTCCACCAAAACAAGTTCCTTCCGATGCTATTTAGCAGAGGTTCCAGGGCTCTGTCTGGAGCTTAGCACCACCCAAGACGATCGTGACTGATTTAAAGAAATGCCAAAAAACCAGAACAAGTTTTTCTCCTATCCCGGAATGCTGTGTGGACTAGCCAGACCCTCCTCAGCAGCGCTGTAGAAGAAGGTCTGGCAATGCGAGAAAAGCCATTGCTCAACAGGCACTATTTTACATATTTGTAACAATTTCAATGTCTGTTACCTAGTAAAAAAAACCTGGCTTTCACAGGAATTACAAAACATCACTATTTCTAGTTTGAGCTCATTTGGTAGTCAACTGAAGTTAAAACAAATACTAACTAATTATTAAGAATCCAGGTGTGATCCAGGTCTGAATGTGGGTGATTGTCTGCTTACTTTTAGGCCGAGGAGGGAGCCAGCCTCGCGGGGCATTGCCGACCTCTTGCTTAGCGTGATGCGTCCGATTAGGTGGTCGCCCTCTTTGGACGGCTGCCATGTAACTGGATGCTATAGGAAAAGTTATGAGGCATGGTGAAGGAGTGTAGGGAATAATGTAGGGAAAACAGAGAAGAGAGAAGGAAATTGTAAATTTCCTCAGTTCATTATAGACTATGTAATTGTATGTAAAAATGATTTAATGCATTAATGCATGACCAGTGTGTAGGATTTAGGGGAATCTAATGGCAGGAATTAAAATTAAGGGTGTATAGAGTCACCAATACAACACAGTCAGTACACGGTTTTACAATCACAGATACAACTACATCGGACCCCTGCATCGGTTTAAATGGACCAAGATCAGGCTGATGTCCCGGTTCTAACGTTACCAATCGGCTTTGCTGTCAATTTAACGAAGCTGCTGTGGTGTTTGCAATGCTCTTGAAAGAGACAGGTGTGTATTTATGTGCGACGGAGACAAAAACATGGCCATTTGTGTGATTAAGAAATTGGTCATTCATATTCGATGTGGCGGGGATCAGCCAATCAGTGCCTTTGTTTGGGTTTGCAGAAAAAAAACCTGTGCTGACTGCAAGGTTTTGTTTTTGGAGTTAGCTTTGAAAGTGGCTGAGTAGCATACAATGTGGATGATGTAAATTGTACTGGCGGTCTGTTAGTCATCCATCCATGTGTGTGTTCATAAACATGTGAGCAGATTGGTATATGTGTTTGGGTCTGGTAAGTTTATATTGACATTTATATGTTCTAAGATGTTCAGTGACATTAGCACAAATGTCCAATAGCCCATGCTAACGCTCACAACAGTATAATTGTACTCAAGTGTGTACTCACGTAATAGCTATGGCTCTGCTGTATATTATTAGTATTGGAGTGCTCACAATGGCTGTGTAACGTGGACCTGTGTTTGAGTTACTGTGTCTCCTGAAGTTACAGTGTATTGTATTAGCATCTGACGTTGGCTTTACTGTTCTCTTGCCCCTTTTACAAAATATATATATTTATTTGAAGATAGACAATGCTTCTTTTCAAAGAATTGGCGTGTTTTAAATTATAATGGGAAATTAATGTTTGAAAATTAAACAAATAGTAACTGTATCTATCACAATGAGTTGGATCCATCATGTCGCTCCGAATGGTTTCAACATCGAATCGCACTGAATCGTTCCACATTAAAATGTATTGTCCCTGAACCGTATTGTAGCCCATGTATCTAGATACGTATCAGAGCGTCTTATAAGGGAAAGATGCACACCCCTTCTAATAATGTTTTAATTTGTGTATGATCACCTGAAACCTGAAAGAATTAAGACAAATGTTTTCCTGAGTTTAGAATAAGCCCGTCTACACCGGGAGCATGTGCTCTTCCAGACGGCCTGCCATTTTGGTACCATTATGTTTCTACAGTAGTCTAGAACCGATGAACCAAACACGGGCTCTAGAGAGGGCCTTTAGAGTTTTTTTACCATTTCACGCTTGGAAAGGGAGGGATTCAGTTGGTTGCAATCTGCAACCTCACAGCTAGATGCCATTAAATCCTGCATGCTGGTCCTTAAAGAATTTGTGTATGTGTTTGCATGTGTGTGTGAGTTACTGTAAGTAAATTGGGGCAGACGCAGCATTATAATGGTCTGAATCTGTCAAGTTTTGATGAAACTTACATGCCACACTGTAGGATCTAGAGAATGACAGTCCCAGTCACCTGCACAAAAAGACAGAAAAAGAAAGAGGACTCGGTCAGTACCCAGAAGAAATGTGTCTCTCATGCAATGTCTATCATATAGTTCCAGGTAGGAGAGACTGGGAAAAATATTTTAGGTTTTATATTAAACTAGAAGGGCACTCGGAGACTGCAGTCCTCCACCAAGGCATGTCCTATCTGTAGACTGTATATACTGTATATCTATATATATACTGAATTATTGAATGAATGAATTCAGTATATATAAAAAATATTTTAGGTTTTATATTAAACTAGAAGGGCACTCGGAGACTGCAGTCCTCCATTAAGACATGTCCTATCTGTGGACTGTATTTATACTGTATATATATATATATATATATATATATATATATATATATATATA
>NC_045734.1:4732200-4732781 GCF_008692095.1 Etheostoma spectabile | reverse complement strand
CACACACACACACACACACACACACACACACACACACACACACAGTCTAAGGTCCTATCTTACAATGTTAATGCAGTGTGAATTTTACCAGTCAGGAACTCATTTTTTCCCGATGATTCAGACACCACATGAATACAGCACAAAAGTGACAAATATTTTGTGTATCCGCCCTCTAAAATTTTATAGGTTGTTTTTGGCCCGTGCTATACCTTTCCACTAAGTTTTATAAAATCAGGTCAGTAGTTATTCCGTAATCCTTCTGACAGAAAAACAGACAAACCAAGCAGAAAGCACAAACTCCTTGGCTAAAGGTAAAAAGAAAGTTTTTGACACAGTTTGGGGCGCTGTTGTCAGTGTCTCTCTTTGTCCTAGTCTTCCCATCCTTCTTATGCATCTTTCACAACTTGGTAGACACTGGTAACTTTAATAAAACATACTGTGGGAATGCACGTATGTACCATGTCCACCTTGACAAATTCAATACAATTAATTTCCATTTTATTTATAGTATTAAATCATAATGAGCTTTATCTCAAGATACTTTACAGATCTAGACCACACTCTATAATTTACAAGGACCC
>NC_045734.1:4730590-4732190 GCF_008692095.1 Etheostoma spectabile | reverse complement strand
GTAATTCCCCCAAGAGCAAGCAGTTAGTGTGACAGTGGGGAGGAAAAACTTCCTTTTAGGGAGAAACCTCGTACAGACCCAGGCTCTCGGTAGGCGGTGTCTTACGGGCTCATTTAGAAATTGAATGGAAGTAAAAAAGAATCATAAAGACATAAAAGTTACATAATTCAAATAGCATCACAGAACCACAGCAACAACAAAAACTTGACTCTTAATCAACCTGATTCACTGTGCTGGTCTATCCGGAGCTCATGCCAGAGCCTGGCCAGGGACTAAGACACCAGTGCCTGTCAGGGTATCCCAGCTCTCATTAACACTGACAGATGGTCGGCTCGAGTAGAACTAACTGGCCCAGCACCAAACCAGAGAAGCCTGTCAGGTTTGTGGCCACTTTTCCACCACATGCATAAAACAACAGCAAGATGACATCAGATGGGGATTTAAAAAGACTTTAAAGAGCTTCAGTTTCAAGGTAAGTGAAATGTTCGAGCCTGGCACAGAGCGAGATGAAAGCTACGTTGGAATGTTCGGGGAAAAGAGAGCAGGAAGGGAGAGACTCAACCTTCAACTGTATGGGAAATACATATGCAACACATGCAGCCACATTTTAGTAGTCTAAAATACCAATTAAATGCTCTGGAAATCAGAAAAAAAGTCTGAGTAGACATGACTCCAGTGCCGCTAATCTGAAAACTGAAAGTCTACTAAGAATGCTTGAGAGGATAAATGCTGAATCCACAGTTTGAACTGCTGAGTAAGGGTTTTTGGTTTGGGATAGGGCAGATTACAAAATCTGGGCTGCTCTTCTAACTGATGCCGCATCAAAGCATCCACTCTTTGCAGGTATTAACGTAGTATTGTTCTTGATAAACTGTGTGTGTGTGTATATATATGTGTGTGTGTATATATGTGTGTGTGTATGTGTGTGTGCGTGTGTAGTAACTGCTGGTTTACCAACTGCAGTGTAAAATGAACAAACTCAACAAAATCAACCTGTTTGACACTCACCTCCAGCACATGGTCTACGCAAACTACCTACACAGCAGCATGGGATAATTTGGTGTCATTTAACACGATTTACTAATTCAGTTCCATGTATTTCAACCAGGTGTGGTAAATTCAACCTAGACTTAGATCCAAGGTGCAATATTCATAAAAATATGCACAGAATTTCCCCCTTTCTGGTCTACATATCCCTAATTTTGTATAATTATATATTATATACCTAAAATATAAGTATTTTACACTAAGTAAAGCGCTGTAACGTCTATAGTGCCATAGAACTAGTACAACAGAAACTGACATCAGAAAAGGATCTAAATCATCAGTGCTAAACATCAGAATTTGGCATCAGAGTTAAAGCAATGACTTCAAATTTACACTGATGCTCTACAAAGTGGAAAAGACAGGCGACAAATTAAAGACAACATGCGTTATGATTGAGCGGAACTTTTCAAAAGTCATTGCTCTCTGCATGAGCACATACAGTAATACAATATATTACAACAAGTTCATATTCAATATATTTTCTGGGCACCTTTGAAGTAATTCTGGTAAATGTAGGTATACCACACACACACACACACACACACACACACAC
>NC_045734.1:4719893-4730580 GCF_008692095.1 Etheostoma spectabile | reverse complement strand
ACGCACGCACGCACGCACATTGTGTGTGATGTCTGAATTTCCCCTTGGGGATCAATGAAGTATCATGTGATTGCAGTAGACATACAATTTAAAAAAAAGAATCTTTAAATATTAATAGATTTTTGGAATTCTATTGAATCGGTAGAGTTTGAATTGCGATTTGAATACAAATCAATTTTTTTTTTACACACGTCCACCAGTTAAATTAAAGCCGCCCTTGCTTCCATTTTACTTCAAACATTGGGTCAAACCTGCTATGTCAATAGTCAATCAATCAATCAGTTTTATCCGATACCTTCTTCCCAACCTCAACAGACTAGACTTTTTCTTGAGATGCCTGGTGTAAATATCCTTCAGGCACCGCCGATCCCTCCCTATACATCAGAGCCGCAGTCTCTGAGACTCATTGGGCAGAATGGGCAACCACAATTTAAACACAGTTTACAATAATCCTGCTAAGAGGATTCTTGGAACATATACTGTACAGAACTGTTTCTGCATAAAAATTACATAACAACATCCATCATGTCTGTGTTGTGATTGAAAAAAAAAAACCAAAGCTTGTAATCCAAGCTATATGCACGCATTGCCTCAATGCTGGTGCTCTACATTAAACTCGTGTTCTACAACTTTTCTCACTTGTCAAATATGCTGTAGTTGACAGAATGTTTACCAGGTCTAAATAAATCCAGATTATGTTAGGTAAAGGCATACTTGTTACTATTAGGTTGTTTTCAAGGATATATGAAGATAAATTAATACTTTCCCGGAAATATGGCTGGGCTATTTACTCCTATTGTAATGACCCTCTGATGATCACCTGTGTGAATTGTCATTACTTTACTTATACCTTAAAAGCAATAAAGCTAATGTTTACCTGTTTAAATACCTGTTTACCTGACAGGTGTTTACTCAATAGATCAAATATGGATCATTTACTGGCTTTAAAAAAAGTTACAAATATTAAACATATTTAACCTTACAACCACTTTTTTGCTGTATACAGCATGGTGTCACAGCAAGAATCCCTGCCTTATATGTTTTTTGATAATGCTTTGATTGTGGATCCACCTAATGTCAGTTATGCATACATTCAAGTATAAGTTCCCCGTTTATCAACCCAATTCCCAAAGGGTTTAAAACACAGTTCAACAGGGCAATCATACAGGCCTTTCACAACACAGCCAGTCATCTGACTTAATATTAATATATAGAATAGTACTTAAAGCGGCTATAATATACATTTTTACAATAATAGTGTAGTGATGAAAATATGAAAACAATGTGACAATATGAAAGTGGTCGCTGCTGTATCTGTAGCTCCCTTTCAGCTTTACATAGTTCACAGTAGCTACCTACTCCCTAACTTTACTGTTTTGGTTCACTCTCATCGCTCTCATAGTATATCTGAACGATTTGTGGGATTATCTTATTTTTCTCTTTTTCTTCCAGATATTGAAATTGTGATAGCAAAATATAGCTAAACAGAAAGATAATCACTGTGTAACAGAAAAAATATGTCATGGAGCATATAAAACCTGAGACACCATCAAAACTGCTCTACATTCTTATGCAAGGATGAGAACATGGATATGAGTTTCCAGCAATAAGTGTTTTTCTTTTAATATGCATGGAACATTGAACAGTTAAACACAGAACATTTAGCACCAAAGCTGATGTTATAACAACATTTCTGGAAACAATCTATTGTGCAACATTATACCAGCATTTATCTAATGAAAAAACTTTGAATATAATAATTAATTATAATATAATAAAAAGAGGAATAACAACTGTTGGACCAAATGTTACACCAACATTCGATTAATAACAATTTTAAAACTATTAATCGTTCAGTCCTATCTCATAGCACAGAACTTGGCAGCTTCAGGCAGATGTTTCCTCACTACCTCTTCAACACCAAACAGAATGAACATAGTGGAGCATTATGCTGCTAAAGAGCCAGGTATTTACCCTTCAGGAGTCGGTAGAGACCAAAAGCAGAGCTAAAAGATTACACGTTATACAATGATTTGCCAGGTAGCCAAAAACATGACTTCAAATGTAAATGTGCTGTATTTATATAGCGCTTTTCCAGTCTTAACAACTGCTCAAAGCGCTTTTACATCTACAGGAAACCTTCACCATTCACACACATTCATACACTGTGGCCGGGGCTGCCGTACAAGGTGCCACCTGCTCATCAGATAAACATTCATACACATTCACACTCCGATGCGCAGCACCGGGGGCAACTTCGACAATGACTGCAGGGGCAGGGATCGAACCACCAACTTTCCAATTGGCAGGCAACCGCTCTACCACTGAGCCACAGCCGCCCCCTGTGTGAATGAAATGAATGCTATTCTTGCTCTGTAATTGATGGATGTGTAAATAAGCAACGTAGTGCTAACAAGTTTGCTATATCAACTTGAAGGGGCTCATATGCAGAGATGGGGACTCGAGTCTGAGACTCATACTTGCATCGCACTTAAGTCGCACAAACAGCTGACTTTAGACTTGACTCAACCCAAAAGACTTCCGACTTGACTCAGACTCGAGCTTTGAGACTCATCAATAACCTATTTTCATGCAATTATTGCATTTTAATTGTGATTTCTATATGTTATAGGCGCATATATGTTGGGGAAATGTATATGACAAGCTTTGCCATCATGAGAAACGTAAATGCATGCGCTATGAATTATGTGCGCAGACTCACATATAGAAAAATGCATTAAAAACGGCAACACCAAGTCCTCCCGAGTTGTGGCTTTTGTCATTCATTTTGCTTTCAATAACTTTGTAAACAGTGGCAGTAAGCAAACAACTACATGCAAGGTATGTGACACCCAGATAAATGATGCGAACGTCGAACTTCATCAGGATTTTCAAAAACATCCAGTCACTTGCAAAGTGAAAGAGACATTTAGCATATTGTCACAGGTAAGAAGCTAACCATTGCACAGTGTTTTGCTAAAGCTGGGAAAAGGCAAATTGAATCTTTATAGTTAGTAGTTGCTGAGGCTCAGACATCCATTGCACACAGGAGGCGGGATGCACGGATCCATCTCCCCAGGAACCAACGCTGTGTCAGGTGAGCAAACTCATGTGATGCATAATTGATCCCTTGGATGATTTGTAGACTATTAAGTGAACAAGGTGTACCCGGTCTCACACGCTAACACTGGGCCATCTTGACTGTCTTAATTCTGCGTGGCACAGCGGATCTGTGCGCACTGTTACCTGCCGTGGAGACGCTGGTCTCACTAACCTCTCCTCCTCTGAGTCGCATCTCCCTCGGGCTGGACTCATTTTCACTGAGCCCACTGAAACTTGGAAAATAAATGGCATTACATCAGTGAGTTCAAACTGCGTATTGTGTGTAATTTGAACTGACACTGATATGCTTGTTGTTTTGTAATTGGTGTGGCGCTGCCACTATTGTCTTGATTTCCACTAGACACTTTTTTGAGTGAAAGAGACGTAGCGTTTAGCATATATCAGCACATCATAAGCAAAGTGTTGTGCTAATACTGGGAACAGGCCAATTGTATCTTCACAGTTGCATCCATATGATGTGACAGACTTAATATTTCACCAGGTCTGAGGGCTAGAGGGATGTGTTAAGGAGACCCCATAAATGGATTTTGATACTGTACTGTATGGATGGTAGCTACAAGATATGCTTTGAATTCATAAGATTTAACAAAACAGTGTTAGGGACAGATCTGGTGGCCAGAGACTTGACTTGTTGCAAAAAACTTGAGATTTGACTTGAACTTGCAAAAAATGGCTTGTGAACATCTCTGGTCATTTATCAATAACCAAGTTTCTATCTAAGCTTATATTAGAAACAAACAACTTCCACTAACTGTCATGCAAGTATTAGGACACATGGGCGCATTGAGATAAACAATTGGTGGTGCTAATTCTTAAGACTGGTGCTATTTAATCATTGAAGAGGAACAACAGCATTCCATCAAATACCTAATGCATCTATGTAAGGAAACATTCTGCACATTATCCAGCAAACATGTGCTTATGCCACAGATGAGAGTAAAAGGAAACATCCTGTTTCAAGGCCCAGCTAGCTAAAGAGTGTTTAAAACAGCTAATAAACTCAATCCACACCATCTACCCATTACCTGTCGTTGAGTTATAGTAATCTGGATTAAAACATCTGGAACAGGCCCTTCTGTGAGCGGTGAGACAGATAAGCTGACAGAACACAGCTAACTCTGCCTACAGCCTCTTGAATTTAGACGCTCTCCAGTGGTTTATAGCACAGCCTAGCATCGCTAGCATCGCTTCTCCAACAGCAGTGAGCGGCGGAATGCGTAGGTGTCAGCCAGCAGTTAGCATGCAGCATGCAACCACAGCCAGGCTGGGTTTTGGGTGGTGGTCCGTGGCTGGCTACTTGCAGCTGGCTAGTGTAGCTGGCTGTTTGCGAAGCATTACGTAGCATGCGAGCCACTGACCTAATTCCACAAATCTGCTGGCCTAAATCACAGGGACTCTCCAAATAAATGAGAGCTGTCCTGGCAGCGGCAGGGTTTAGCCACAGCACAGAGGTGTAGATGACACACAAGGATCGTGATTCACTGTGTGCTGGGTGGGTGGGTATAGTTTTACACTCTGAAATGAACAAAGTATACCAAAGTACATCTCTTTTTTTTTTGCACATTATCGTAATCCTACCAAGGCTGTTTCTGATGCTATGGCTAGGGAAATATGGTCATGACGTTTGGGAAGAGGAAAGACGTTGCAATGGAAAGCAGCTTTCTTGTGCCATTCTTATTTTACACTTTTAAAACTCCTTTCTCAGGTAAAATGAAAAAGGGGGTTGAATGATTTGTCCAATCATCCAACCGGGATCTTTTTCTCTCTCAGAGTATTAGCTGCAGGCCAATTAGCAGCTACAATTAGCTACAAACAGACTCTAAGCCACACCACAGTACACTGGGTATACAGTGCAGAAGGAGATGCAGGCAAAGTTTGAAAGTATTTATGCACAGATCAAAATGAAGGTCTGTTTTGATTTGGGTAGACAGACTGAGAATGGTGAGAATAAAAAGACAGCAGACTTTTTTCTTTGCCTAACTTCAACAAATAACTTAGGGGACCAGTGCCTAATGTAAGGAAATGGATGACAGCAAACAGTGCAAGGTATGCAAGTGCGGGTAGGTTTAGCTTAGTGAGCTAGTGGAGTGAGCACATCTGTCTGACTGACCTTTCTCGCTGACGCTTTCCATGTCCACGTCCTCACAGCTGGTGTACTCGGGCGTGGAGCCGCCCTCCTCCTCTGAGCTGCTGATGGACATCTGTCTCTTGTTGACTCCGCGCTTGCTCTTGTATGACCGTGGAGGGGGCGGCCGCAGAGACTCAGACTGGTCCGAGCTCTGAGAGTCCTTCCTCAGCAGGTTGTCCCCACCCTTGTCCCTTGGTGTCCGTGTCGGACCGTGCTCCAGGCGGCCTTTGTTCTGGCCCCAATCTGGAGGCACCGGTCCCCCAGGTTGGGTTCCTGATCTCACTCCACCTCCTGCAGGTGGAGCGCCCCCTCCAACCCCCACGGTCCTATCCCCAGTGTAGGCTTGGTGGTTCTCCAAAAGGGCCTTGTGGTCTACCGCCCCTCCTCCACCTCCACCCCTCCTGGCCAGACGGTTTTCAGGTACCTCCCCCCCTCCTCCAACCCCTCCTCCGTCGCTAGGCCCCAGTCCCACTTCATTGATCGCCAGATCGCTGTGCCGCCGTTCATGCCGAACCTTTGACACCCTGGCGTGCATGCGCATCTCCTGCTCCTCCTTCTGTGGTTTCACTGGGTATCGTGCTAGGTTGGGATCACTACGATAACGATTCTGGAACTCCTCCTCACGGCGCTGGCGCTCCCTCTGCTCCTCGTCCTCTGGCCGTCTCCGATGAGTTTCTGAACGACCCAAGTTCCCCTCCCCGTCCTCGTAGTCCTGAGAATGGATCTTCTCCAGTCTCCGTCCATCTCCTAAGCGCCTCTCCCCTGGAACCACTCGCTCATCCAGGGATGACTGAGATGGCAACTTCCCAGCAGCTCTTCGGCCACTACCTCGGCCCAGGCCTCCCTTACCATTTTGTTCATGGAGGGAAACTGGCCTTTTCCTGTATGAGAAGAGGATTCATTATACCAATATGTCATGTACAGATATAAACACAAGTGCATCTTTTCCATTTTAACAAGCATTTGTAAAAGAAAATAAGGCTGAGAAGAGTTGTTTTGTACAGAAATATCCTGTGCTAAGAACATCCTTTCTGTATTTGCAAACCATACAAACAGATTAAAATGTCCACTCGCCGACAACTCTTACCTAACTCAACCCCTGGATGAAAACAAAGGGATTGCATAAAAGACCTCTCAAGACTAAAACCTATGACCTCACTTCTGCACTGGTGAGAACAGACACAGGTCCATGTTGTTACCCCAGGGATTAAAAAACAACAGGAGCTTTAGCCTGCAAACAGTCCTGGCTTCTGGGTTTTGAAAAAAAAAAACATGGTTCCCATTCTCAAATTCTTTATTTTCCATCATCTTAATTAAAAAACTAAATGACAAAGATCCTTTATTGGCAGCAACTGCCGCATAAAAATGAAATATATCAGAGAAGATGTGTCCACTGTGTGTCTCTTAATGCCTTACTTTTCTCTAGGTGGTTCACTTTGGGAGCGGGAGCCAGGCATGGTGTCGGCCCCCTTGGCAGCAGTGACACTGGAGGGAAGCTGTGTCCCGTTCGGCGGCCCCGCGTTGGCGTTGGTGCTGGAGGGCGGGGCTTGGGACCTAGAGCGGAGAAGCTTCCTGTCCCGTTGGGCCTCACCTCCAGTGACTGGGGTGCCCAGGCTCCCAGGTCGCGCCCCTGACCCTGAAAACCATTCTCCTGATTTGGTAAGAATCTCCTGCTGTTTACGGCACAGGTTGCATACCCACATTACCTACAGGGGTTGAGAGGACAAAAGTATTTGCAAGCTGGGTCCAGTAGCATTACACATTCAATCAAATGAAATACCTAACAGCAAAATTTTTAGGCATGCCTGTGACACAGAAATGTACACAAATTACACATCACAAATTAATTTACTTGAACATATAGCTCTATCACCAAACAAATGCAGCATTGTTCACTTTATGGGAGCAGTTCTCCTACTCTTAACTTTCACAAACACCTTTTATAGCATATTTCAGTACATCAGTAAGCCACCTTTAAAAAAAAAAAAGATATATTTCTCCACATGATTTTCCCTCCTTCCTTTACTATAGCTAATCAAATCTTAGAAAGTGCTCAGACGTGAAAGACTGTGCTTTTTTCAACCATTATCTGTGAACACATCTTGGTGGAAGCTATGGTAGTTCTGAACTGTATATTTTAAAACTACAGAACCCCCTTAAAAGGTCAAGTTTCGCCTGCCCTGTGGTTCTATTGCTGTAAGTATTAAGACTCCTATCTTTTTTCAGTGTAACCCATTATAAAAATGTATGTTTTTCAAAGATTGATCTGTTATGCTCTTGGTGGTGATATAATAAAAACAGCACACTTCAGAGTGGGACAAAGACCGAAGGGAGCATGAACTCAAAATGGTATTTTACTGTATGTGTATCATTTTCATCCAAAAGGAGAAAGAGTAAAGCTATTCTAGTCAGTGATTCATCTTTTCACATGCATTCAATGCTTTTCTGTTATTTAGACTCTCAAAATACTCTGAGATCACAAAGTACAACTGATGTCCACAGCCATGTACAGCAGCCATCATAACATTTGATTCTTCATCCTCTAAATCAAACAATATAGTCAACATCAAATACTCACATGTAGCCATGGCTACTGAATATCGCCTCACTTCGACAGCACAAAAACAGGGTTTATCTCCCTCAGTATTTATAATCCCAGCGGTTTTATTTTTCAGAGGAACAAATCCAAAAGCAAAGCGGAAACACAGTGGTCCCTTGTATTACGCTGCAAGACCTTGGCCCAAGTTGGAAGGGAAAAAGGTCCCCTGGGACCTCCAGAAAACCCCAAATGTTACTCCTTGATCGTCACTGGAATGGGCTGGTAGCAGTCACTTTAGCAGTTAGCTTTCGGCACGCCAAAGCACATTTATCATGGCCTGATTGAAATCTAGTTGGCGCATGTCCATACTAATCTAAAGTAAATCAGCAGCCCGCACGGCCCACAGCTGTCGGCCAGCCGCCCAGCCACACACCACCATCTCTCTCTCTGTCTCTGTCTGTCTGTTCTCCACCTCTTTACCTCAGCTGAGTGGCCACAGATTTGCAGTAGCCTGTAATCCTTTCAGCCCCTCGCCATTATTCAACTCATCATTTGATGGCAATACCAGCTCACGATTCCTAACTTCTAACCTACAATATTCCCACAACAATCCCCCCCCCCCCCCCCCACACCCTCTTCCATCATCCCCCTCAGGCAGAACTACACAGGTTAGAGATTAATCCCCGATGTGCCAACCCCCCCCCCCCCCTTTCTTCTATCCCAGTGCATGATGGGATATAAACTACTTTATCATGTGCAGTGAAATGTACAGAAACAAATGCACCAATTTCACACCTCAAGTTGCAGCCAAAAGCAGAGAGGCAAATGCGTCTTCACTTCTGGATCAACTTTAAACTTCTAAAGACATTTTGTAACTCTCTAATGCCAAAACGTACGATTTGGGCTAATGGCATTTTCATATTCTTTTGCCAATACGATGCCTTGCTTTGAAGATGTAAACATGTTTTTGTTCTTCAAAAACCCTTCTGTGACCTTTTATCCATGTTTGATATGTGACAGTTTTCAATAGCACTTTGGACACATTTCAGATGGCGCTCAAAAAGTATTGAGTCGGGCTTGTATCAAACTACTGTCAAGGACCACAAGTTAAATGTCTGGACAGAATCATAATTAGACAGTTACAATTAACAATACTAAAAGAGTTTTTGTATAGCTTGGCTGCATTCTGCCAAAAACAAAAGATCACACAAAAAAAAACTCTTGGTCAAAATTGGACAACACAAACTTATTTTTGTTAGATTAAAAAGTGTCAAAGCAAGATATCATTTTATCTTATCAAAACTGTAGTAAGATATTGGCACTAGTACTCAAGATGTTCACAGCCAGCCCTAGTGTTGAGGTCCGAGGTTGTGTGCTAGTTGCCGCCAACGAAGATGAGTGAATTGTCTAATCCACGATTCTAATCCTTGAATGAAAGTATCATATAGAAAGACGCACATCATGGGACGACTATTCATGTCCTAGTGTGTTCTCAAACCAAAGAGAAAAACAGATCTCATTTTCTAGTGGCATGTGTTTGTTATGTTCTTTAAAGCCTATGCACTGCAGATGGGGGAGGGTAGTAGACAATAAAGAAGTTATAGAACGCATGGGCTCACACACACAGGATATAATACACATAATCCTTTATTGGAGTGATTGTGCTCTGTGTTCCAGGATAGCCAGACAGATATTGTAGCAGGAATTAATTGTGTGTGTGTGTGTGTGTGTGTGTGTGTGTGTGTGTGTGTGTATTTATGTCTATGAGATGCAAAAGTCCCAACCTACAATATAGTGTGTGTGACCTCAGCCAAGCCAACCAATTGGCTCCCACGTCCAGAGGCAGCGCACTCTCATGTCACCTTGAATTCAACTCTTCACTGTGAGCGGAATGTGTGTGTGTGTGTGTGTGTGTGTGTGTGTGTGTGTGTGTGGTGTGTGTGGTGTGTGGGTGGTGTGGTGTGTGTGTGTGTGTGTGTGTGTGTGTGTGTGTTTGTGTGTAAATATGTGAACAGTATGTATATCTAGGACATTTTTTGAAACCTCGCCTAAAAGAGCGTGGCGTGGGCGACCGCCTGTAGGCGAGGTGTGTGTGTGTGTGTGTGTAGAATAAGCAGTGCCATCTTGCTCATGAAATAATGTGTCAACCTAATTCTGTCGGAAAAAAAAATTGTTTCTCCATGGTAACCAAATCACGGAGAACAAGTGAGAGAAAGGGGGACAACGCAGTGTGTGTGACTATAAAACTGAGAAAGACAGAGAGAGAGTGTGTGTGTCAATACTGAAGGACAATAACAGCAGAGTAAACTAAAAACAGCACAAATGCCATTTAGACTTCCTCAATATACCATTGTAGTTGCTATCTGAAATTACCTAAGCATGGATTTCCTTCCCTTTCCTTGCTATTTATTTCCTTTTCTCTATTCTATTTTCTTCCTTTACGTTCCCATCCTCTCCTTTTTTCATTTCTTTTCCTTTCCTTTTGTTTTCTTCTCTTTCTGTCTTTTGCCTTCCCTTTCCTTCCGTCTTTCCTTTCCCTATCATTTCCTTCACTCTACTAAATTTACTTTTTCATTTCTTTTCATCTCTCCTCATCCTCTAGCACAGCCGACACACCTAGCTGACTTGACAAATGAAGACGCCACACACCTGTCAATCATACTTCTCTGTCCGATCCTCCCTTCCCTTCACCTCCCGCCCCCAGCGCTGCTCCATCCATCTGCTGACAAAATGGTGAAGGTGTGCGTCTGTAGCTCTGCCAACAGCCGCAGCATTCAACAGCAGCTCATGACCAAAACAGCATTCATTTAGGCCTGAATTGTGTGAACCTCAGCCTTTTCCTTTTCCTTTTCCTTAAATGGGCAGAATCAATGTGAGCCTCGGGGCCTGGGGGGGGG
>NC_045734.1:4712256-4719883 GCF_008692095.1 Etheostoma spectabile | reverse complement strand
GGGCAGTGGGGAGGGTGTGGTTGGCTTTTAGTGAGCCTGTGCATTGACCCTGCCCTCAACACACACACACACACACACACACACACACACACACACCTTGGCAGAATGACATATGAGGCAGCGCTGGGTGTAAACTGCCATCGTTCAGGGAATGGTAAATCCTGAATCGTGGGAAAGAAAGACGACTGCAAAAGGCATAATGCTCCATTTCCTCTAATAAGGTAGTAGATCAACTCTTCACACAGGCCAAATGCTTTCAGTGGTAAGGAAGGCTGAAAGGAAAGCAGGAGGAGAAGACTCCCTCGCTGCTCTCAGTGCTCATTACCCATCAAGTCCTCCAAATCAAACAGCAAATACTGTACGTTACATGCAACAGCCCGACAGAGGGACACACATACGGGTTTCCTGATGATGCACAATTCTGCAATCAACTATTTCAATCCGTACAAATGACACAACAAGGTTCTGGAACTTTAGACCGGGATACATGATAGCCTATGTCTGACTGCAGGGACCCAGGTTCCATTCAGCCCAAGATTAGTTGTTCTGAGAGATGGGTTAATCCTAAACGGGATGGAAAAACACATGTGAAGCAGGATCCACACTAGTGTAATGATAGCCAGACAGATTCTTTTAAGAGGATGGAAGAATGAAGGGGTGCTGTCAATCCAGGAGTGGGCTTGTGAGATGGCTAGGGTGGAGGCGTCGTAGAAACGGTTTGCCAGGTTGGATTTCTACACTAGAAAATGGGGAAAGTACCTGAGCTCTCTGGAGGGCTCCGAAGAAGCTTTGTGCTGGGGAGAGACGTGTATGATGGGCTCATGGTGTTGTCATTCATACACATGTTTATTTGCTTTATGGTTTATTGTCTATTTTGTCACAATCTTGTTGAATGGTCTGGAATATAGTTACTGTGTCATCTTTTCTTGATTTTTGTCTGGGTGGCTGATGATGATGATTTTAATCATTGATTAAAATAATGCTATTTGGCACCAGCATATCGATTCTCGTACCGCAAACATAGGAAAACGATACACTGCTGTGTCGATATTTTGTCCCACCCCTAGTATTGAGCATGTTGCTCTTGGTTTTTGCCAGATCCAGTCAGGGCGCTTCTATTATTAGACATACAGGTCGTAGTTGTGAAGAGATATCGTCAGCTCTGAAATCAGTCTCTGCTATGTTTCCCAGGCTCATACACACATCTGTTTGTAGCGCAGGAAATGTGTGCAATGATTTGTTGGGGTGAGGATGGACATATGAGGAGAGAGAAAAGACAAAGGGTCAGACCGATACGTAGAGTGGACAGATGAAGGGAACAAAGAGTGTTACAAAGGCGACTACAGATTCAGTGGTGTGTGAGAAGGAGTGTGAGGAGGAGAATGGAGTGTGAGGAGGAGGAGGAGGAGGAAGAGCAGCGGGTTAGTCATCTAGTACCAAGAAACATGATTGAGATTATGCAGTGCAGCCTCCCTTCGAAGTAAAAAGTGCAGAGTCAGCTTGATGCTGGGGGCCTGTGTTGCTGTATCAGTGTGAATCTAAGCCCGCATGTTGTGTGTCAGTGGTAAAATGAAGGCCAAAAACTAATTTAAACCCCACAGGGCACCAAATACTTACAATTAAAATGCAGAAAACAGCTGCAACCAGACTACTAAAAATGTCGAATTACACTATATATGCAAAATACTTAGCTACTATAATGTCTGTGTGTTTCAGTATTCTATATGGTGTGTTTTCGTCAAACTATAAAGACTATAAAAATGGTTGTGGTGTAATTTGTGGCTTGTGAAGTGAATACAAGTAAAACTGACTCTTATCTCAGCCTTTTAAATATGAGATGTTTCAGCATGTATGGCTTATTCTCTATATTAAGTGTGTGTGTGTGTGTGTGTGTGTGTGTGTGTGTGTGTGTGTGTGTGTGTGTGTGTGTGTGTGTGCGTGTGCGTGTGCGTGTGCATTAGAATGCAGCGCCTGCCTGCTATCCACTGGGAGGCAGTGCTCGTCTACAAAAGAGACACCAGCACACAGCGGCCTCACACACTTCAGAGCTAGCTTAGCTAGCCTTTAGCGTGACATGCTAAAAGTGATTTCAACTTGAAGTGATGGTACTTAATGAGGTGTTCTGATCACAAAGCAGCAGCCTATGCGACGTGTGACGTTAGACAGCCAATCACCAACCTTATTAGAACTTCAAGACCGGTCTCAAGACCACTTTTTAAAGGTCTCACCTCGGAATCGACCGTCAACCTTGTCTCTGTCTCAGATGAAGAGGACTCTGGACTTTATTTTAAGACCACAACTGCAGGGATATCACTAATTTGCTTGTGTATTGTCTGATTTATGTGTTAACACCATTACCGTGACTGGATGTAAAACTTCCTGCTTCAAATGCAACCAATAACTCATTTCTCCCCCCCACCCCCACCCCCCCTAAACACACACTTCCAAAGTGAATGTATGTCACAAGACAAGAAGCTCTGGCTGTCTGGGAGTCAGCCAAGTTGTCGGTAATAACTTTATTCATTGAATTTTATTTATTATATTTTTTAAAGAGTTTATTTGCAAAAAGAAAATGGAATTTGGAAAAGAAAAAGTGTAAATTCTGCAATGTAACGCAAACCGACACAGCTTGGGCAACAAACAATGTTATATGCACTAAGTAGGGAAGCATAAAGAAAGGTAAGCTAAGTGTAAGTGACGCTAGCAAAGCTAGCCAGCTAACGTTATTATTCTGCCTCTGTACCAAAACTCTCCAGAAATCTCTTCACCCCTCACCCAAAGTGATTTAGCTAATATTAGTTATACATATTAGCTAGTTGTTTATACTGTCTGTTTTAGTTGTTTGGTCTGGCCTTGGTCTTGGTTGTCTCGGCTTCAATCCCACAAAGTCTTGGTCTCGTCTCAGTCTCGACACACTCTGGACCTGGTTACGACTTGGTCTCGGTCTGGGTGGTCTTGACTACAACTCTGTTAGAAGCATGCTGCGTGCTTATTGGCTCACTGACTGCTGAGATTTACTCCTCATAGGTATTGAAATTAGTTATTAAGCTCCCCCAGT
Source organism: Etheostoma spectabile (assembly GCF_008692095.1). Lineage (NCBI taxonomy): Eukaryota > Metazoa > Chordata > Actinopteri > Perciformes > Percidae > Etheostoma > Etheostoma spectabile. The sequence continues at coordinate 4,716,825 of NC_045734.1, read as the reverse complement.
AAGACGGTTTGCGCCTGGTGGGCTGAGTCCTGTGGCAGCCCGGGTTTGAATCTGACCCACGACCCTTTGCTGCATGTCATCCCCCATCTCTCTCCCCTTTTAATGTCTATCCACTATAATAAAAAGGGAAAAGACCCCAAAAAATTCTTTAAAAAAAGAAAGAAATTGGCTATTGAATGGCGAGGCATTTTTCGATAGTCGATACTTTAGAGGCAATAATGATGCACTGATGAAGGAGTGAACATCATTTACCTGGTTACTTAAAAGAATTACCAAGCATAAAAGCAGCAGGGCAATGTGGTAAAATTGGGCTTGCTCTGCAGAACAAACGTAGCTACCTGAATTAACAGCACTTACAATCGGGACACTGAGCAGTATAGCAGCAAGTTAAAGAGAACAAGAACAGGAATGTTCCCAGTTGGATTATCACCTGTGTTGTTCTGTGCAATCTTCTGATTTTGTATTTGTCCAAAGTAGCTGCCCCACCATTTTACCATCTAAAAACACCACCGCCTACAGGTGTCTACCATAAGCAGCACATCAAAAGCCTGTGTGAAGAACATGAGTCAACTTTTCAACAACCTTTTCTATTCCGATGTGCTGCCTAATCTGGATGCATCCGCACAGTCAAATAATTCATTTCTCTTTCTGACAATTCAAGGTCTCAGCGACATCCCGAACGAAAAGCTCACTGCCGTTCTCTTCACCATTCCTGGCTTTGACAGGGCTCATCAGTAACGACACGCCAGTGACATATTGGAACGACCAAGCATTGACGGGAATTGGTTAAGTGGACAAAGTGGAACATATACCAGGGCCCCTCCCGTCTCCCCATGGCAAGGCTGGTCTGGTCTCAAACACGCAGGCAGGGAAAGCATGCAGCACAGGCATGAGTGTGCATTCATTATGCATTCGGATAAGTGGTCTGTAGGTAGAGTGCTTTCTTATTTGCATGCCATCTGAAATGCCAATCTCCCAATACCCATTTTTTGTCAAGGATTTCAACCAGTATCCATTGGCCCTCTTGCAGCACAGCCAGGCCTACAGCCATAGGAAGAGGGGTCAGGATGGGTCAGAAGGGCCAGACGGCCTATATTATGGCTCATGCTCGCTCTGTTGACTTTTCAGGGTCTGCATTCATTCTCAGAATTAGAGTAGTGATGCAGGATCAGCAGCTAGCTGCCGTGGGACCGCTTAACCACAATGATCTGTGAGGCAAACTGATAGTGGGTCTAAAATTCCTGTTTTGATACTGTGAATGAGCACAGACCCAAGTGTGAAAGGGGGAGACAATAGTAGTGACCCATGCAGCAAAAATCCATCACCCAGCAAGCCTTACCCTGTCCTTCACTATGAGACACTTTGCAAGGGGAGGAGACAGACAACGGACACAGAGTTAGTCAGGGTTTACACTGGAGAGAAAATCCTCTGAGGACACAGTAGCTCCCGCCCCACCCTGTACAGTAAATGCTCTTAGAAATCAAAATGTTTACAAAAAACCATGACCTATCAGGGACTCCCTTTCTTCAGTTAAGTCAGTAATCCATAAGTGGATTTGTACACACACACTGGCTCCGTTCCAATCCGATAGCTTGCTCTCTTGCATCTGATATTGTTGCTTTTCAACCCTTTTTTTTCTTTCAGCGAGGAAATGAATTGCTCTGGCCAATATGGAAAAAAACCTAAACTTAGATATTCTATTTCACCTGTCCAGGGTACAAGTCAACATGAGAGAGATCTCAGCTCCAGATTTGAACACAGCCAGAATTTGTTTTACCTTCAGGTGGCACAAACATCACATTCACAACACAGAGAGAAAACACACACACACACACAAAAAAAAAGATGCTAACCACTTTGTCCTCCTTTGTGGCATGCAGTCCGGGTAGCAGTGAGCATTGAGAAAAGTGACAGTGGAAGTAAAGCAGGAGAGGAGAGGAGAGTAAGAAATGGAAGAACAAAACATATATAAGAAATAGAGATGCAGAGAGAGTGAATAAAGAAAAGAACAAAGGAGAAAAGGGGGGAAAGTAGTGCAAATATTTGTTAATCACATTCTGCACAATTGATACACACACTTCATATTCAGGGACAGAGAGTGAGGCGGTGGGGAGAGCAGTATGGGAATGTATGTGACCACTGACATGTTAGGCTGCAGCGACATGCTTGGCGTGACTCATAACCTGTGACAACATCAGGATGTGTCACAGCTCTTCAACACCAAGAGGAAACTGGGAGGCCAAAAGCAACACGAAGCACTTTCTTCCACAACCCTTATAAACCTTAATAAACCTGTATTATTAATCTGAATCTGCAAATTAACTAAAATAAACAGTGGAGTAATTTTGATCACAGTTTAAAGAAGGAGAAAATGAAAATACTCAATTAAAAGTACCTTACAATTGTATTGAAGTACAGCATGGTTACTTTCCACCGCTGCTGTAATGTGTAGCAAGCCTAAACCCTAAGTCCCGACATGATATCTGTCAGTTGCAGTTTATAATGTGTTACTCCAAACACTGCTAGCCACTACTCTTTGCATTAACCTCCATTGTGGCTTATACATCTGCCCCTCCTCTGAGAGACCTTGGGTTCCAGAAGTAAATTTCCCATTCATTTCTGCCACTGACGTCCGGAAAAATCCGTATATGAAGAGTTTTAGATCACGCCTTAGGGCCTAAGGCTTGGGCTAACCAGCTACCATATGACTCATAAACATACACCATATCATTTTGAGTGAAAGAGCAACGTAAAAACATTTTTGAATTATGATTAAGCTGTGATATTTGATTGTTTTGTTTTTGAGCTCAGGATACAAATATTGGTTCAAAGAGGTCGTTGTTTTGACTTCATTTTGAATGCAAACTGCTCCTTGAATGCTGTGAATAAATGGAAATACAGTGTGATGAATTAATGCAGTTGTTTCTAATCCCTCTTTAATAATAATGATAATAAAGTTTGTTTGTTATAATGTCAAGCAGGGGCAAAACTTTGCGTTGGGATGTTATTTGCACAGCATGTTGCTGTGATGCCTTCTGCAGGGCACAGGGCAGCACTACACAGCTCTGGCATTAGAAAGTGATGAATTATTACAGTAAGCTGCTTAGAAACAAATAACAGTGTATTGCCTAACAGTTCTAGCCAATCAATTTGCAGAGCTACCTACCTACCTACCTATAATGCTATGTACAGTATGTAGTGATGTTATGTGAGGATTGATATCTCTCTCTCTGAGTGTCTCTCGACACTATTATTTTCTGAAAGGCTTTCATTGGAGATCAGTCTGTTTACAAGTTCAGATAAGGCTCAGTAAGATTTCTGAGTTTTTGTAATGATGATTAGAAATAATTTTAAAGCTTGTGGTAGTACGTGGTCCCGTTGCAAGGACTATGGTTACCTGCTCCTCAGATCTCTGCAGGGTAAATCCAGACAGCTAGCTAGACTATCTGTCCAATCTGAGTTTTCTGTTGCACGACTAAAACAACCTTTGAAAGTACATGTTCCACCAAAACAAGTTCCTTCCCGAGGCTATTTTGCAGAGGCACCGTGGCTCTGTCCGGCGCTTAGCAACGCCCTAGATGATTGTGATTGGTTTAAAGAAATTTCAATAAACCAGAGCACGTTTTTCTCCCAACACGGGCTGCTAGGTGGACTAACTAGACCCTCCTCCTCATCGCTGTGGAGGAAGGTCAAGCCCAAATTTTGTATTGACCTTTGTTCGTTGGTAATTTATGTATTGATAGCTGTTGTACATACAGCATTTATACTCCAAATAATTTGCTAAAAAACAGCACAGTTTATTGTAATACTGTTTTTTTGTCTTTAACCCTTGTGTTGTCCACGGGTCAAATTTGACCTGTTTTCAACGTTATTTATATCAGAAATATTGGTCTCTTTTAATCGAATTGGCCAAAAATAACATGCATGGATGGAACCACAACATTCTTGGCAAGTAAACTGAATGATTAGTTTCAATGAACTTTGGGTGTTTTATTACATTTTATTACTTTAAAAAAAAGAAAAACTTTAAATGGTTTCAAAACATCATCCTGACTAAAGTTTGACAAAGATCCACTCAACATCCTCCGTTCTTAACTATTAGACAAAATAACTCATAATTCCTGCTTTTCTTTACTCAAAAATCAAGGTATAAAAAAGCGTTGGAAAAAATTACCAAAAGCATTATGAAAAAAACGCTAAAAAATGTCAAAATAAGCGCACCAAAAACAACATTTTCAATGTTGACCCAGAAGGAAAACAAGGGTTACACTAGAGGGAAAACCCGTGTGCTACTGGTGCAGGGTGAATGAGCACACCGTAGGTGGGAGAAGGTTTTTATGTAATAAAACAAAGCTCACACTTTCCTAACCCTGTTATTCTGCTTGGTCAGCTTTAACGAACTGGGACGGACACAGACACGGACACACACAGACACAGACACACACACAGAGACACAGACACAGACACAGACACTTACAGAGACACAGACACACACACTTACAGAGACACAGACACAGACACAGACACACACACAGAGAGAGACACAGACACAGACACACACACACACAC
>NC_045734.1:4712003-4712246 GCF_008692095.1 Etheostoma spectabile | reverse complement strand
ACACACACACACACACACACGAAGAGAGTTATGTTCTATTATCCCTTTTATTAATTAATTGCTCTGAGTGTTGATTTTAAGATCTGTTTTGTTTGAGTGATGCAATAAATCTTAAAAGGTAACTTTAATGAATAAAGTAGTTATCATCAGAAATCCTTGTGAAAGGATAAGGGCTGAAACTAAACATGGCGTATGAGGTAAGGTGACCAGATTTCTCAGAAGCAAATATACCTCCAAAACACG
>NC_045734.1:4711059-4711993 GCF_008692095.1 Etheostoma spectabile | reverse complement strand
ATTTTTGTAAAACTTTAAACGGGGACACTTGACCTAGAGCTGTTTCCCCAACAGACAACATTATGGAAAGGATTTCTAAGGAGGTCGACCTTTGTTACGACTGGGGTCGTATTTGTTGAGTCGCTGTGTGTGTGTGCGTGTGTGCGCATGTCCTATGTTTTTCTTCTTATGTAAATAGGCTGTGCCGTTGCTCGGTGCTGATTGGTGGGGTCCGCTGAGTCCTGTTTGTGATTGGCGGCAGCTGCGCACCACCGTCCATAAAAAGGAGCAAGATGGCGACCGTCGGAGAGAGACAGAGGGAAGCCAGCAGGCCGTCTCCGTTTCTCCTCGCCTCCCAACCTGCCACACTTTGTTTCTTTGATTGTGTAAAGTTCAGTTCCTAATCGTATGGGTGGACCTTTTAATGTGTTTAGTTTTCTCCTGTTTTGTTTAGTTAGGAAGGTAAGTCATTGTTGTTCTTTTGGGCCCGTATGGTTTGTTAGGTTATCTTATCTTTCTTTCAAGACAGGGTAGTTTTTGTTTGTTGTTTTAATAATAGGCCACCCTACAGTTTAGTTAGTTTTGTTTCTTTGTTTACTTAATGTTTATGTTGAACACATAAAGTATATGATTGTGTCCAATAAAAATATTGGGACCTACATATGTTTTGTGGCTGCTTGGGGGACGGGGATAAATGGGGAAAATTAAATCGCTTTATGTTGCGTCCTAGGCACCCCTAGACTGGGGCGTAACACCTTTCTGTAAAAGATTAAGATCCTTTTTTAAAACATAAAAGTCCGCGAAATTGCGATGGCTAAACCCACCAGACTCCAAGTAAATAATCAGTGATTTTAGCATCGTAAAATAAAGCTTTCTAAAACATCTCTGAGCTTGTCTTGAGCGACTATCGGCTACGTTTGGTCAGTGTTTTCTTTCTTTCATTCCAATTTCGGGT
>NC_045734.1:4695767-4711049 GCF_008692095.1 Etheostoma spectabile | reverse complement strand
TCACAGTGAAATCCGGGGACATTTCCGGGGACAGATCCAGCCGGGGACAGGCCACCAAAACCGGGGACTGTCCCCGGAAACCGGGGACGTCTGGTCACCCTAGTATGAGGGAAACATTGTATTGTATTACGTCCTTGTGCCGTAACTAGATAACACCGGGATCACACTGTATAATGTGAAGGAACCAGATATTGAATCTGTTTTGTTGTGACTGGACACAAACACATTCATTGATTCATTATGTCAAAGTGACACAAAAACAGACAAAATCTAGGCATATTTTGTTACACATTAAAAACTAGATTAGTTATACAATGTTAAATAATAAGATACTTTTAATTATTATTTTCCTGTTGTGAGTTATGTTGAATTCATTTCCAATTGTATGGAAAAATAGGGGTGTGAATGTATATAATAATTACAGTTTACTATGCTACGATAGGAATTATTGCTAAATGTATTACTACTCAAATGTATTATTAAACTGTATTAGTATGTACATTTTTGTGTTGTTTCGGATCTATCTTTAGAGATTATAGACCGCTCAAGGCAGTTCTAGTAGTTATGGAAATCCAGTACTTCTAGTATTAAACATACCTTAAATCACCTTTTCTTTTGAGAGTGTTGATTTTTTTAGGCTTCTGAAATTTCCCTTTTAAGTGACGCTAAGTATCATATCATGAAAAAAAAACCATATTGAACACTCCTTATATGGATTATATAAAAAGGCCATGTTGATTGATGTTATTTGGAGCACACTTCCTTTCAAATAAATGCTTTATTTGTTTTATTTATAGACTGCATTTATATCATGTTAGTCTCATCCATGCAACAGCCTGTCTGCTGTGAAAGCAATATCACTGGCTTTACCAACAAGGGTACTAGCTTTGTTTTATTACCAGTTCTCATTGGTCTTTGAGTTCTGCATACATGGGTGCCAATGTGAGTTCAGGCCCAGCTGGGCTAGGCGGATCCTGAACAGATTGGGGACCAGCAGGCCAAGGATGCAGGTCCCATATAGTCAGGTACGATACCCAGGAGGAGGTCCTAACTCTTGGGTTGTAGCCCATAAAATGCTTGGATGGAGGGCCGCGTCTTAAAATAGTACAAACATGTTTATGGATGGATGCCACTCTGATCCACCCTGGATCAAATGAATGGTTCTAAATTAGTGATCCGGTGTGGGCCTTTTTTTTTATAATAGTGTGGCCTCTGGAGCCTGTAGCATAGAGGTTAATGCTGCCCTGCAAGGGCAACTATCTAGGGACATGTCTGCATGTATTTTATGAAAAGCGACAAAAACATTGAAAGAATTGTTGGGGAATAAAATTGTCAAAATGTCAAAATGCAATGAATGTCAGGAAAGGCGACAAAAACATTGAAAGAATTGTCAAAAAAACTTAGATAAAAGGCAATAAAGACGTTAAAAAAGTGGCAAAAACATTGAAAAGAAACAAAAACTTTGAAAAAATCCCAGATTATTGTATAATTGGCCACCGTAAATTATGTCTTTGCTGCTCATGGTACTGTGGCATTTTTGAACGGCAGGTATCGGCCTGCTTCCCAGCATTGGTTGTTGGTGGGCTCAACACTAGCAGTCATCAGATCCCCTCCAGTGATCACTGACAAGCAAAGAAAACTGGCTCCACCCTCCTACAACTCCGATGGCTGCACCTGTTGGACGACCGCTTCACGTGGGCTGTCAGGTCCTGAATTTCACAACAGGCCAAAATGGCGGCTCGTTTGGAGACTATTATTTTATGGCAATAGTTTACCGAAATGTGTTTCTGAAAACATTTTATGCGAGAAATAAGCTGTGTATTGTTTAGTTATGACTATAGTTACTTGCGACAAAGTTAAACACCTAATCTTGCTAGCAGCAAATGGAATCTGTGTTTTTTTTCCAAGACATTTCGAAGAAAATTTGCAACAAGCCAGTCCCGCTTGGTTCATCAGAGATTCATTTTGGAGGTTGAAAAACAAAAAAATAAAAATAAAAACCATAGATCTTTTCTCAAGGGCAACGCCAGAAAAGAGAGAGCATGGAGTTTAACTGCAGAAGTACTTGGAGTGAAAGGTAGATACTAGCTTAAAAAACACGTGATTGTGCTTTAAAGTACTTGTAGAGTCAATATAATCTGGAGCGTGACGGAGGACGGAACAAAACCGGAACGCAGCTGGAATGCAGCACTCGCCCAGTGGAGAATCAGAGTAATATCCAACGTGATGCTTGATGGCTGCGGTGCAGTGACAGGAGACAAAAGGACAACACAGATGCTGTTAACTGGTGTGCTGTCATGTCCCAAGTAAGCTCAGGTGCGTCATTTATAACCATTCCACAACGGCCTCAGACTTACACAATGAGCCTTGAAGGGCCTAACACTGGTGCCAAGACATTCTTCCAATACACTTTGGCCTCACCAAAGTGTAACCAGGAAGCAACAAAGCAGACAGTAACAAACACGGAAGCAGAAGGACCAACAGTACATCTATAGCAGGAATGAGGTGAGTGTGGGAGGGAGAAAGAAAGAAAGCAAAAGGGGGAGGTTGATGGGTAAGGTTTCTCACATTGTTGGAGCGCAGGGAGACCCGCCCTCCACAGCGAGCGCAGAATTTGGTCTGGCAGTAGGAGCAGAGGTGGCCGCAGCCATCGGCGAACTTGGTCTTGCGGCAGATGCCGCAGGTGGGCGCGTCGTCCTTCAGCTGGGTCTGCTGACGCCGCGTCTCCACGCCGATGCGACGCACCTCCTGTTTGTAGCTCTCAAACTGCTGGTGCAGTGTTCTGCGGGGAGAGAAAAGTGGAAGATTTGCCCATCAGTGTTACATCATGCATTCAGAAACTTTTTGTACTTGGTCAACTTTAACCTCCAGCTGTGTTCAGTCACGCTCTTCCTGTGTAACTATCCTTGCATTCATGAAAGACAAAAAGAGGAAAAAAAAGGATGTGGTGGAATTTCGGAATAACTGAATAATTTTCCAAATAAATGAATCTAACAAACACAAAAGTGATGTTATGCACGCAAAAGTTTGAGAACATTCCAGTTCCAGCAAAAATAACTGGCAATTAGAGCGCCACTTGAAAGGTGCCTTTCAAATCTAAATCCTACACGCAATTAGATAAAACTTCAGCTCAGTTTTGCTCTCTGTGGCTCACAGCCTCTTTCCCCTCCCTGCTTTCCTGGATTGGACCAGAGTGTGAAATGCAAATCAGGCCATGTGAAAACACCCACAGTGTTGTAACAACAGAACTGTCAAAGGAATACTGCATTAGCATAGCGTGGCTCTCGTGTAGGGGGACCCAGACAGCATTTTGATTAGCGCGCTGAGTGAGGGAGAAAGATAGAGAGGAGAGAAGATGGCTTCTTTCACAGCTTTGCAGCCAATTTGCCTATTTGGAAAAGCAGACAAACTTTAGTTAAATCTCTGTCAGCACACTAACTACAGAGACGTGCCTGTGAGCTTGTTTGTCAAAAGAAACTCATCAAGACAATGGCGTGCACTGGCATTCACACTTTTTTAAAATAAGCAAAAAACAAAAGCAATTCCTGCTGAATCTGTTGAAAAGAAAGCTGTGTAAGTGGAAGGCCCGGTGATTAGCAGGACACTGAACATCTCCCGCACACTTGTCTAGCTTTGCCAGATTTATTGGTATTTCTTTAAACACATCACAATCGTCTTGGGTGGCGCTAAGCACCGGGCAGAGCAACAGCGCTTCTGCAAAAAAGCCTCAGGAAGGAACTTGTTTTGGTGGAACATGTACGCTCAAAGATTATTTTAGTCGTGCAACAGAAAACTCAGATTGGACAGATAGTCTAGCTAGCTGACTGGATTTACATAGATTACCCGTACACTGATTAAAAGTTGGAGTGAGAAACTACGCAAAATTCTATGAGTGTACTAGAGCTACTTATTTAATAATAACAAAAGGCCATCACAAGTTCAAAGATCCCAAAGTAAGATTCAAATTCCTTGTTTTGTCCCAAAAAAAAAAAAGAGTCCAAAAAACAAACACAGACATTCAGGTTACACTGTAAACTAGATCACCTGGAACTGGTCAAAGCAGACATGTCCCCCCGTCTGTAATGCTCAGCTGCTGGGTAGGAAACAGGTAGAGAACATAACACCTGATCTGTAGTCAGCCGCTTTTGGTGGTTAAAAAAAAATCAAACCGATAACAATCCTCCAACGTGACCTATGAGTCCAGGGAGGATGCTGTGTCTTTACTGAATGCTTTCGAGTTGGAAAAACAAGCTGTCCAAAAAAAAGTTATGGAACAAACAACAAAGTATACAGTCTCCCTGAAAAGAATCTCTCAAATGCCAAACAGAAACTGTGCAAGAAATAAGAAGACAAAAGCTAATTGTACATTCCTCTTAACTAGTGTGTTTCTAGCTGTCTCGGAATAGAGACAGCAGACTGTGCCACCATACAGAGCTGGAACATGGAGGTGGCGGGTGGACTGGGACACATTTGGCCAATCAGCTGACAAGGATGGTTGGATCAGGAATGACGGTTTTGTGACGTGGAATGTTGAATGAAACGTGAAAAAACGGAGTCATAAGGAATATTTTCTTGGAAAAGTATATCCTCTGTCCTACACAGTCTGGGTACCTTTAGGCTCATATTTTGAATATTATCAAATCTTATATGCATTTTTCTCAAATATTTGGGATGTAATGTTTAAGTTCCAATGCTGAAGTTTTGTAAAGCCTGAAGGGGACTTTACAGCAAGCCATAATAACCTAGGGGCTCAACATTAAAGCATTTGTGCCATCTATAATGCAGAGCCAGGATCCATCACCAGTTTTGTCTGTGCTTGACTGGGGAAGACATGGTTAAGCTTTGAACAGATAGCATACACACTGTGATGAAGCATCCAGTAGCATCCTGTATAACTGTAGTCATCCAGACAGGCAGATGCGGTGTCTGCACACGCATTCATACTCAAAAGGATGAGAACTGTGCATGTTTTCACTCACACGTGTTTCAAGTAGGCTTTGCTTTAGCAAATAGTCAAAAAGAATGACAAATGGACAGTGGAGTTGACACAAACCTTAGCTAAACTGATCTGTACGTCATTCGAATGGGAAAAACAACATGACACCGCCACGGCAGCAACGTCATAAACATGACCTCTGACACCGAGAAGCTATCTATCCCGCCAATGGGAGTCCAGAGGCTGAGCCAAGCCCAGGCACCATGGGAACAGCTGTCAGAAACAGAGGGTGCACAGCCGGTTGCCGTGGTAACGTGGTGGCGTCAAGCGCCGGGTGTCAGCGGGTGTCAGTGCACCAGCTGTTCCTGTTCTTAGAGCCACGGTTTCATCAGTATTTCCTCCACTTCCCCACATTAAGCAGACATGCACTGTTAAAGCTGCACAAGGTGACTTTTTTTAGTATGAAAATAAATCTGTGTTCTCAGCCTAAATCAGAAAAGTGCTCTGCTGCAGTAAGTATAGGGTTTCGTCATCTTTGACTTAAAAAATATCTATGTATAGTCATGTGAAATTCTGATGTCAGGTCTGGACGGTATTCTGTCAATCAGTGATTAAAACACAAAAATATCTCTTAAAAGCGAGAGCCATTCAGTGAAATCTGGACCACCCAACATCAGAGCATTTATATTAACTTATCATATAACTTTATATGAAGATACCTGCATGATTACTGGATCTTTTCTTTTTTTTAAATCATCACCGCTTTACCACAACTCTTAGCTTTGAATATGTAAACACAAAGTGACTTCATGTGTTGCTCACCTGGGGGCAGCACAAGCTGAATTACAAGTCCAGTTTTTTCTTCTTCTAATTTGATGACTGACAACTGATAAGTTGCACAGTGTATAGTCGCCAATGTCAATGGCACAGACTGTAGACTGGCACAGACTGTATGCAGAATGAATACAAAATATGCAGAATACAGTATTCAAACATGTGCAACCTTTCTGTCACACATACACACAGACACCATCCAAAATTTAAATATCACACCCTATTAATAGACAATGTGACAGTCCAGAGTAATGCCATCTGAGCCATTTAAGAAATTAAAAACTTTCAACATAACACACAGTAAAAGAGAGTCAGATAGTGTTGTGGGTGAGACATTAAGTCAGACACATAGCAAAGTAGAACACTTTTCAATTCATTGACTTTATCGGTTATTAGGCAAATAAAACGCAGATACAGATAATCTGCCAGCTGCCAAAAAACAGGCCGAAAATCAGCCAGGGCCAATAATCAGTCTATTCCTTCTTAAAACATATTACCACAGAGCTGTATTAACATATCTCAAAAACTACAACCTTTTGCTACTGTGTAAAGGTTTTACTGAAGAACACTTAATAATATTAACAATGGGTCAAATTACAATTCGTAATAGGACAAGGGTTGCTCATAGTGACAAACCCACAGGAAATTATCACACATCTCATTTCCCCTCAGCTCTACGCCGCTGTTTTCAGTAAAAAAAAGCTCTGATAAACCCACTGTATGCCACCTGACCAGCAACAGACAGGAGACAGACAAAATTAGTAACTAGCTAACGATTATAGTGGAACATTTAGCATCTAAAGAGCCGGGTATTTTTCTCAGGAATCTGTTAAGCCCAAAACTGAGCTAAAAGGATAGTAACATGTGGACTCATATTAACTCGACAGTAGTCTTGCATTGCCAGACCTTCCTCTACAGCGCTGCAAAGGAGGGTCTGGCGAGTCCACACAGCATTCCGGGATGGGAGAAAACATGCTCTGGTTTATTGGCATTTATTGTAATTCAATCACAATTGCCTTGGGCAGCGCTAAGATAGATAGATAGATAGATGTTTATTGATCCCAAGAAAAATGGGAAATTTTGGTGTTGCAGCAGCAAAATCAGTCACAAAGCACAGAATATAAATATAAATGAAATACTAGGAAAATAATACATACATACATACAATATACATGAAATAATGTGAATAAAGTAAAAAAGAACAAATAATTGAATATGTACAGGATGGGGAAACAATAATGTGCAACTGCTTAAATTATATGTTAAAATGTTAAAATGTATGCTACATGTAAATGTAAATAAACCTAATTGTGCAGGTTGCATTAGTGCAGTAGTGTGGTGCTAAGTGCCATACGGGGCATTGGCATTACCAAACTGACATTGGATAGATATTATAGCTGGCTTTCTGAATTTTCCCTGCAGTGATCTGAGAAAAGGTTAACCATAGTCCTCATACTGTACATCAACCAGAGTTTAAAATGGCAACACAAAGAAAGCCCAAGGATATCCGGCCTAAATTTGTGAAATCCAGCAGAGTTTCCTTTGGCAACGGAACAATCCCGAAAGTGGAATATTGTGGATATAAACTAATACGACAAAATCACAACTCCAAGCCTAAGCTAATGTTGCTTCATGACTGCTGGATGCACAAAAAAGAAATTGTACCGCCATCCAATCAATCTGTTTCACCTGCTGTGACAAAACAAAATGGCTACGGTGAAAAAACATTAATTACATTCTCAAAAGGTAGCAGGAACTAGTAACATGTTACGAGCTTCAGTTACATTTCAACTTCCTTACTGTCTCTGTCACAGAAAATTTGCAACAACTCTAACCGCTTTGGATTGAAAACTCTGGGGTTGCTTTTTAGTCTGGACGGGTAGAAACGTCCGCCGGTCTTATCGGGAAGGTTGGCTTACATACCTTTCAGTAACCGTTCCACCTCGTAGATGGTCCAAGCAAATAAATCCATGGTTCTTAATTTTTGCCTTATTTCTTTCTCTAAGGTTTTTTTTTCCAATTTGTACTGTATATCCATGGATACATAGTGTAAATGTAGCCTAAATCCTTCACACCCCTAGTTGCATGTTTTACGCATCGTAAAATAGAAAATGAGACACTGTGGCTTTGTTAGCAGCCAGCCAGTACTTTCTATCAACCTCCAAGCTAACCCCAAAGCTAAGCTAAAATAACCTAGCTAACTGAGAAACATACAGCTATCTTCACACAAACCCCAGTTGATTTCTGGATGTATTGGTTGCTAGCTAGACAGCTAAGAAGACACAGCATTTGAAAAATGTAAAAGTTGGAAGGTGTAAATTCCTCTTTTAGCAGAAGTTAAGGCCTACCCTCACCACCTCCAGACCCAGCGCTAAGCTAACGTGTCCTGACCAGGACCACTGTTTTCACAAAGCACACAAGATAGCCATGATAGGACACTACTCATTACTGGAAAAAAGTAATCTATTGGCACTATTGTAATGTGTTACTATCTAACACTGTTAGCATGTGGCCATGCTAGACAGTGACCAGATGGGTCCAAGTGGTGTGAACCAGCTGAACTGTGGGCGTCTCCTCTCTAGGTCAACACCATGGGCCAGCAGAGAGAGCCAGATGTCAAAATAAGTGTGCAAATGAGCACCCAATTACACTCTCTCTCACACACACACACACACGCAAATATAAAGAATGACACAGACAGAAAATCCGCATGTACACACCCACACGTACACACATATGGGTTTGCCTTCGCCTAGGGCATTACATTCAGCCCAGCGTGTCCAAGGACTCCATTCTTCTGTCTTCCTTTCTCTCTCACGTTCTCTTTATCTCTCCCTCTTGTGTCTCCACTCTGTTCACCAGTCATTGGTGTGGAGTTGTTAATTAGCACCGCTATAAATACATTGCCCAAGGATGGGGAATGGAGAGGGGAAAGCTGTGTGTTTGTGTATGTGTATAGGGCAGTACTATTTCGGTCACATCAGCTGATCCCTGGTGACGCCTTGCAGAAGACTCCTTCTCATAAGAAGCTGGAAAAAAAGCAGACCGTATGTTTCAGCCCTTGGGAAAGGGTAGCAGGAAGTGGTGATAAACTGTTTTTCAAAGCCTTGTGCCCTTGGATACCGTTGCTTCGCCTGTAGCAAGCAATGTAAATTCACCACTCACAATTGACAATGTGTCTTCGATTTCACACAGGAGTAAACAAAGGCGGGCTTTCCATTTCTAACCTATGCCCATGGATTTGATTGGCTAAGAGGCAACAGTAGATTTATGGTTTGATATTTGTATGTCCAAACAACCAATGTTTCATTTTAAAAAAAATCAAGATTTACTAATGAGAAGTAAACAAGCTTAAAACTAACACTATCTAACACACGTTGTCTGGTGTGTAATTTCTTAACCCTTTTGTTGATGCTTTTGTTGTTTGTCACTTTTTTTGACATATAACACAACATAACACTAACTTATTAACTTTAGTTTACAGTTATTTTTGGAATTCATGGTTAATAAACCTCATTTATAGGAAATTATACTTAATGTTTGAGTTAGAAAAGCAGAAATTAGGAATTATTTAGACTAGAATTAAAGGAATGGATGTTGATGGATAATCACAGACTGGAATATGTCAACTTTTACTCAATACTATTTCAAAACCACTTCAATTTTTGTCAAATGCTATAAAATTAAATAAGACGCCCCAAAATGAATAAAAGTAGAGATTTTTATTTGCCAAAGAGTGTTGTGTGGAATCAATCATGTTATTTTGGGGAATTAAAAAGAACAACATAAGGACAACAAAAGGGTTAAACTATGATATAACAGGACCTCCACTGAGGTAGATGTGGAGAAATCCTAAACTTGACAAACCTGCGGTTTCTAATTAAGGCGTTTTAGCTGTGATTGGACCACTGTTGCTCAGGGGCAGGGTTTAGCAAACAGTCAATTGACACCAACGGTTAAAACACCACAAACTGGCTTTTTTCAGAGGTTTAGTTGGAAGAACAAAACAAGCATGCTGGATCAATAGTCCCAGAACTGCATGACAGCACAATTGAGGGCACTGAAGGAAAAAAACGTCTCTGCTTCTGATGGTGCAAGAGATCCGGAAGACAACAGACATGTTTGCAAACGCTGTGAGAAGGAGACAAGGAAAGGAGGAGTCAGGGGTGGGGGCGGAGTGATCAACAGGGGTAAATGAAAGGAAGCAGACACATTTATGGAGGAGATACAGTGGGGTAAAAAAAAAAAAAACGAAACAGGAAGAACAGGTGAAGAGGGGTTTACACACAATTCAAGAAGTCTTCCCATTTCAGAAAGAGATGGGTGGACAAAAGGCTGCCTGCAGGGAGGAGGAGATGGAAGGAGAACAAGTGGAAAAGCAAAGGATGAACAAAAAAGAGCCAAGACGGAAACAAGCGTGGGCCAGAGACCAGCGGAGGAGAGAAGCCGATGCATCCGGAGCCACTCTATAAATACCACTTGAGAAGAGGAGTGGATGATGGAAAGAGGATGGAGACAGGATGATGGAAAGAGTAAAAGGGAGAAAGAAGAAGAGGAGAGAAAGGAAAAGCAAAGATAGATTTGCCCAGGAACGGTTTATAAAAGCAGGAACATTAGTCATTTTTAGGAAATGAAGTCGTGTGTCAAAAAAAAATTCAATTCAATCTAAAGATTCTTGCTGGAGTGTGGAGTGTAAAGGTGATGGAAAGAAGAAAGGAGGCAGAGGAGGGAAAGAGAAAGAGCAACAGATGGGTGCTCAACCAAATGCAAACATCGTCTTTGTTTTCTTGTTTGCCTGGCATGATGTTATCCATGACGACTTCTACACATTTGGCTTCCTCCACTGTCAAAAGGCTATAAAATTGTACCAACGTCAAAACGCTAGCAGAAATGAAGCAACCAGATGGCCAGTGTGTATCTATCTTTCTATAGGGCAACAATTTCACAATCTGGTCAATCCTCCCTGGCTTGATAGAGTTTGATTCCCAGCTGTCATTCTTTCCAGGATCCAATGTTACAGCCACTTGTGACTGCTGTAGTCACATAAAGCGGCTGGTTTAGTACACAGCTTCAGGGGAGCAAGGTTCAATGAAGCAAAATCAATGCTGCTGTGTTTTCTATCATATATTTTAGAGAAGAATCTAGCATTTGTGGTATCTACAATCTAGACTTTATGAAGTTTTGTAAAAAAAAAAAAAAAAAGTAACCCTTTTACCACTTTACCAAACCAAACAACAACAATGTGCTGAAAAATATAGATATTCGTCCTTTGATTGTTAGATGATGGGTGAGACTTTAGTGCCAAAGTGATAACTTTTTTTTAGTTTCACTTATAATTTGTAACTTTGTCTAAATCAACAATTAGCACCCACCAAAGCCAGTGTGGGAAAAACGTTACAATCAATTATATTTGTAGTAGCAAGCAAATGAAAGTGGAGTGGATACGGCAAGTGTACAAATGTCTCTTTCATACATTCACAGTGAAAGTGATTAAGATGGGCTCTAGATATGACAATGTTGTTCAATCAGACGCTTGGTCCATGAGTTTGGTCCAGACTGAAATAACCGGTTGGATTATCATTCAAATTTCCTTTGTACAGGCATTAGGTGATCCCCTGACTTTTTCTTATGAGGTTTACTTTTGCTATTTTAAGTCAAATCTACTATTGAATGGAAGATCATACCGTTTGGTACAGTATCCATGGATCCTTCTGGGTGACATTTTGAACCATAATCAGTTTCAATTTGTCCAATATTGTGGCTTAGGGGCCACACACCTACTGAAGCTCCCAAAATAGGCTTTCCTCAGATCTAATGATGGTAGTCGGGCTCCAACATGTCAGTAATTTGGCATGGACCCAAGTGCAGAAATACGTGGAGGGAGCAGCAGTTAGAAATAAAATGGAATGATAAAACAAAGAACTTACAAAACACACAAACTGGTAACAGTGGACTTAGATGGATATGGTAATAATAATGTTCAAAAATGATAGGAAATTGCATTTTCTTTCACTGAGAAGCGTAACATTTTCTTGAGGGATGACCCCCCCCCCCCCCCCCCCCCCCCCCCCCCCCCCCCTCACCAACAAGTCTTCCACAAACCTAGGGAAAACACTAAAGAAATGTAGGCTTCTAAATTGTTGCACAACGTGCATTTGTAATGATGAGTCGCCGAAGGGTCTGTGCGGTTGTGCAGGTTAAATAACTTGATGTTAAGTCTGGTCTAAGTTCAGTATTGTTTTGAATACATTGCTACTGTCCTGCTCCAGCCCTGCACAGACTAACTCCTTTAGCTTCGTAGCTTTAGCCTGTCTTCAGCCTATAGCGTCAGACTAAGCAGCCCCTCCCACAGCAAGTGCTTAGATGTTGATAACTCTTTTTATTGATGTTGAGAGTGTTTTACCTATATTTATGGAGCAGAGTGCTTTTTGGCATGGACTCCACAGTGTGTACAGTATGTGTGTATAGTTGTGTGTGTCTACCACTCTCTTTCTCCTCATGTATTTTTTTTCCTTTCTTTTCCATTTATTTCCTTCTATCTGCCCCCTTTGCCTTTATTTCTTTTCCTCTCACATCTCACTCTTCTCATATCTTCAATACTGTACAAAATCCAATGAATTGTATTGAACCGTGTTTGCTGACCCATGTTTAGTAATTGTGTTGCTCCTGTTGCTAGTTTAGTCATGCACATACAACATTTAGTAGGTATTGTGTAGTGTCTCATTGCGATTATTTCAATTTTAAATCTTAACAGCTGTGTCAGTTCACTTCGACATCACTGGTGGGTGTGGTTACAGGTGAACTAGAGCAGTGTTTGCCAAAGTGAGGTCTGGGGACCATAAGGGGTCCTTAAGGGAGTGTAAAAAAAAAAGAAGACTTAACACGCTCAACTCACATTGACACTTGTGGTACGTGTCCGATGTCAGTGTCATTTTCACACTTCCCATTCATTTCTATGGAAGCAGTTGTGCAATACATTGTGGTAGCGTGGCAAATTTCTAATTTGAGCATCACTCCAATTAACACTTTTTTTTACACACACAATTTAACATAATCTAAATAAGCATATAGAGACATTTTTGACTGGTGTTACCAGAGAGTACACATTTAAGTCCCGTGATATAAGCCCATCTTGTCCTCTGACCACAAACACAGACAGAGATGGGAGGAGAGAGGGAGAGAGAGAGAGATGTAGATAGCCTGGTCAGCCCAAGTAGAAGGCTTTCTCATTAAACTTTAATGCTGGGGAGGTCTGAGAGCACTAAAGAGGCTACTCACTGTGGCTCGCTCGGGTCTCTTACTCTCAACACACACACACACACACACACACACACACTCATGAGTCCCACCGAGCCAGCCACACCTACTCTTCCCATCCTCTGAGTGATAGAAAGGCCACGGTGCTGCTTCTCTGTCACACTGTGTCCTTACGTATCTGCTGCTGTAGCCAATGATTAACCAAATCAGCCCAGCTGACAAAACACTCAAATGCAAGGATGTTTCCCAAAGTGTAGAAAAGATAATAAAAGGCCAACAATAGCTCAGGGGTTTAAAAACATGTGTTCTTTTAGAAGATTCATTTGAATCTTAACATATATTCAGTGCATGGCCAGAAAGCACATGACACCCAAACATTAGAAATATGTGATTGAACACATTTGTGTGCAATCAGTCAGTTATTTGCATGTAGTTGGTTAGGGATCTAGTTCCTCATGCATAAAAGTAGTTACAGTGGTGGTCTTCCCCCCCCCAAAAAAAACCCCACAGGTTGGAAAAAGCAGCAATTACAACTCCAGCATTGTAGTACTTATGACGGGAGCAAAGCAGGAAGTATGGTGACGAAATATAAGAGTGCCAGATACCATCTGGGTTTGTGGTGCATTTTGTGCGCTGCCTAGCATCAGTACTGCAGTACACATGCTCTCAGAAGTACTGTATAGATGCTGTGTGTACATAGGGTGGGTATGCTTAGATTTTGAGTGTTGAGTAAGTATTACAGTATGTGGTTGAGGAAGAGTGGTAGGATAAGTGCATGTCTTCACCCATGTAAGACAGGAATGATTCCTCACTATGAAATACATGATCAAATGCACACAAAGAGACACAGTATTTCACATTATATTTAGTGGAATTCAGTAGGCCAACACAGAACAGGTTATAAAAAATAAAAAATAAAAAAGCCAGTGACTGAATATTTAAATATTTCAGGAACGGCTTCCAAGTGAGTGCTATTTTCAGACCTGATCTATAATTCAACATTAGCATTTTTCTCTCAGAAACCTTGAAACTCTTAAGTCTGCTCAGGAAAATGTTTCTTTATCTCAGCTGAAAGTACCAAATTGTGTAAAAGTGGGAATCTTTCAGTTTGACTCTAGAGACAAACATTGGTAACATGACATACTGTAATGCTAACTGCTACTGTTTTCAGCTAGCCACGAAACAAACAAGTCAAATAAGAAGGGTATCTGTTTAAACAGGATAGAACAATTTACACAAAATACATAAAAGTCAGTGATATCATGGGACCAATGTTCGGACACAATAGGCAGTCAGAGGCTAGTAAAAGCATAGCCGCAACAACAGTAGGAAGCATTAGACCGGATGTTAAGGAAATGTGTTAATGAGGTTGATGAGAGCAGTGATAATGAATTAAAACAGTAAAGGGCCTTAGAAACCAAAACAATGTGCTATAGGACACTAATGTAGCTCAGCGTAAAAAAAACCTAACTCTTAATCAGTGCTCTCGTCCTAAAATTAAATCAGCTGTTGGAGGCGTTCCCCCACTGCTAAACCAATCAGAATCATACACAAATTGCGAGGGCCAATCATAGTGTCACAAACCGGTTACAGTACAATGAAGTAAGGACCAAAACGCAGAGGAGGCAGGCAGGCGAGAGAGTGTTTAGTTGAAGATTGAAGAAAAAAAAAAAAAGAATCTAAATGGCAAAAACAAGAACTAAGGAAACAAAGTTAATAAATCCCAAAACCCCAAAAAGTCCAAAACAGAAAAGGAAAAACCAAAAACCGGAAAGAACTCAAAAGGGGGCAACGGATCACTGGGAAGAGGGTAATGTGGAAAACACTGACTGGAATGCACACAGGAGCAAACTCACAAACAGGCCAGCACAGGCGCAAAAAAAAAGAAACAACATGACAAGAGATGAGGGGAGCACAGACACTAAATACACTGGGTAATGAGATAACGAGAGGCAGGTGACAAAAGGGAAACAGGTGGAAGACATCAGGCAATCACAGGAGCGGGAAAACACAGGAAGGACAACTAAACACAAGACAGCACAGAAAACCAGACTATCAAAATAAAACAGGAAAAAGAACATAGAGACACTCACAAGGGAACGCAAGACAGAAACTACAACACAAGGCGGAGAAAACACGGAGAATATCAGAAAGCAACAAATGGAGAAAAAGAAGTAGGAACGAAAACTGAAACTATAACATACCCTGCTTTAAGTCTGTTTCTCCCTTTGCTATCAGCTGTCGTTGCAGGCTCC